>NC_142167.1:11716588-11941248 GCF_029865625.1 Vigna umbellata | reverse complement strand
TTCCTCCACTTTCTCCACTTCCTCCACTTTGTCCACTTCTTCAACTTCCTCCACTTCGTCAACTTCGTCCACTTCGTCAACTTTGTCCACTTCCTCTACTTCGTCCACTTCCTCAACTTCCTCCACTTCGTCAACTTCGTTCACTTCGTCCACTTCGTTCACTTCCTACACTTCCTCCACTTCGTCCACTTCCTCCACTACGTCCACTTCGTCATCTTTGTCCACTTCTTCAACTACCTCCACTTCCTCCACTCCTTCCACTCCGTCCACTTCGTCCACTTGGTCTACTTCGTCCACTTCGTCCCCTTCCTCCACTTCGTCCACTTCCTCCACTTCGTCCACTTCCTCCACTTCCTCCACTTCCTCCACTTCCTCCACTTCCTCTACTTCTTCCGCTTCGTCCACTTCGTACACTTCCTCCACTTCCTCCACTTCGTCAACTTCGTCCACTTCCTACACTTCGTCAACTTCGTCCAATTCCTCCACTTCGTCAACGTCCTCCATTTCGTTCACTTGGTCCACTTCCTCCATTTCCTCCACTTCGTCCACCTCCTCCACTTCGTCTACTTAGTCAACTTCCTCCACTTCGTCAACTTCCTCCACTTCCTCCACTTTTTCCAATTCGTCCACTTCGTTCTCTTCCTCAACTTCGTCCACTACGTCCACTTCGTCACCTTCCTCCACTTCCACCACTTCGTCCACTTCTTCCGCTTCGTCCACTTCGTCCTCTTCCTCCTCTTCATCCTCTTCCTCCACTTCGTCTTCTTCGTCCGCTTCGTCCTCTTCCTCAACTTCCTCCACTTCCTCTGCTTCTTCCACTTCGTCCACTTGTTGCAATTCCTCCATTTCCTCCACTTCGTCCACTTCGTTCTCTTCCTCCACTTACTCCACTTTGTCCCCTTCGTCCACTTGGTCAACTTCCTCCACTTCCTCTACTTCCTCCACTTCGTCCACTTCGTCAACTTCCTCCACTTCCTCCACTTCTTCTACTTCCTCCAGTCTGTCCATTTCCTCAACTTCCTCAACTTTCTCCACTTCCTTCACTTCTTCCAGTTCGTCCACTTCGACCAGTTCCTCCACTTCCTCCACTTCTTCCACTTCCTCTACATCCTCCACTTCCTCCACTTCGTCAACTTCCTTCACTTGCTCCACTTCGTCCACTTCCTCCACCTCATCCACTTCCTCCACTTTCTCCACTTCGTCAACTTCCTCCACTTCGTCAACTTCGTCAACTTCCTCCACCTCATCCACTTCCTCCACTTCGTCCCCATCGTGCACTTCCTCCACTTCCTCAACTTCGTCCACTTCGTCAACTTCCTCGACTTCATCCACTTTCTCGACTTTGTCCTCTTCGTCCACTTCGTCAACTTCGTCCACTTCGTCAATTTCGTCAACTTCGTCCACTTCCTCCACTTCCTCTTTTCGTCCCCATCGTCCACTTCGTCAACTTCCTCCGCTTCCTCAACTTCCTCCACTTCCTCCACTTCCTCTACATCCTCCACTTCGTCAACTTCTTCCACTTCCTCCACTTCGTCAACTTCCTCCACATCCTCCACTTCCTCCATTTTCTCCACTCCGTCAACATTGTCAACTTCGTCCACTTCGTAAACTTCGTCCACTTCGTCCACTTCCTCCACTTCCTCCACGTCCTCCACGTCGTCCACTTCTTCCACTTCGTCCACTTCGTCCACTTCTACCACTTCATCCACTTCGTCAACTCCGTCCGCTTCCTTCACTTCCCCCACTTCTTTCACCTCGTCAACTTCGTCCACTTCTTCAACTTCGTCCACTTCTTCCACTTCAACGACTTCGTCAACTTCATCCACTTCGTCCACGTCCTCTACTTTGTCCACTTCCTACACTTCGTCCAGTTCTTCCACTTCTTCAACTTTGTCATCTTCCTCCACTTCCTCCTTTTTCTCCATTTCCTCCACTTCCTCCACTTCCTCCACTTCTTCAACTTCGTCCACTTCCTCCACTTCGTCAACTTCGTCCACTTCCTCCACTTCGTCCACTTCGTCCACTTCGTCAACTTCGTCCACTTCCTCCACTTCCTCCACTTCGGCAACTTCGTCCACTACGTCCACTTCGTTCACTTCCTACACTTCCTCCACTTCCTCCACTACGTCCACTTCGTCATCTTTGTCCACTTCTTCAACTTCCTCCACTTATTGCACTTCCTCCACCCCTTCCACTCCGTCCACTTCGTCCCCTTCCTCCCCTTCCTCCACTTCCTCCACTTCGTCCACTTCCTCCACTTCCTCCATTTCCTCCACTTCGTCCACCTCCTCCACTTCGTCCACTTCGTCAACTTCCTCAACTTTTTCCACTTCGTCCACTTCATCCTCTTCCTCAACTTCACCCACTTCTTCCACTTCGTCAGCTTCCTCCACTTCCACCACTTCGTCCACTTCTTCCGCTTCGTCCACTTCGTCCTCTTCCTCCTCTTCCTCCACCTCGTCTTCTTTGTTCGCTTCGTCCTCTTCCTCAACTTCCTCCACTTCGTGCACTTCGACCTCTTCGTCCACTTCGTAAACTTCCTCCACTTCCTCTACTTCTTCCACTTCGTCCGCTTCGTCTACTTCGCCCACTTCGTCAACTTCATCAAGTTCGTCCACTTCGTCCACTTCCTCAATTTCCTGCACTTCGTCCACCTCGTCCCCATCGTGCACTTCGTCCACCTCGTCAACTTCCTCCACTTCCTCCATTTCGTCAACTTCCTCCAGTTCTTCCACTCCACTTCCTTGACTTCCTCAACTTCCTCCATCCCATCCACCTCCTGCACTTCCTCCACTTCGTCCCCACCGTCCACTTCGTCAACTTCCTGCACTTCCTTCACTTCGTCCACTTCGTCCACTTCGTCAACTTCATCCACTTCGTCCACTTCATTAACTTCGTCCACTTCCCCCACTTCGTCCACTTCATCCTCTTCCTCCACTTCCTCCACTTTCTCCACTTCTTCATCTTCGTCCACTTCGTCCACTTCGTTCACTTTCACCACTTCGTCCACTTCGTCCACTTCCTTCACTTCCCCGACTTCCTCCATGCACTTCGTCAACTTCCTCCACTTCCTCCACTTCGTCGACTTCGACCACTTCTTCCACTTCGTCAACTTCGTCCACTTCGTCCGCTTCGTCCACTTCGTCTACTTCGTCCACTTCCCCCACTTCGTCCACTTCGTCCACTTCATTCACTTCCTCCACTTCCTCCACTTCCTCCACTTTCTCCACTTCTTCCACTTCGTCCACTTCGTTTACTTTCTGCACTACGTCAACTTTGTCCACTTCCTCCACCTCCTTCACTTTGTCCACTTCGTCCCCTTCGTCCATTTCCTCCACTTCCTACAGTTCCTCCACTTCCTCCACTTCTTCCACTTCGTCCACTTCGACCACTTCGTCCACTTCCAGCATTTCCTCCACTTCCTCCACTTCGTCCACTTCTTCAACTTCCTCCAATTCCTCCACTTCCTCCCCCTCCTCTACTTTCTTCAATTGCTCCACTTCGCCCCCTTCGTCCACATCGTCTACTTCGTCAACTTCCTCCACTTCCTCCACTTGCTCCAGTTCCTCCACTTCGTCCACTTCCTCTACTTCGTCATCTTCCTCCACTTCGTCCACTTCTTCAACTTCGTCCGCTTCCTCCACTTCGTCAACTTCGTCCACTTCGACCACTTCGTGCAGTTCCTCCATTTCCTCCACTTCGTCCACTTCGTCCACTTCCTCCACATTGTCCCCTTCTTCCACTTCCTCCACTTCCTCCACTTCATTCACTTCGACCACTTCGTGCACTTCGTCCACTTCCGGCACTTCCTCCACTTCCTCCACTTCGTCCTCTTCTTCCCCTTCGTCAACTTCCTACACTTCATCCACTTCCTCCACTTCTTCCAATTCGTCCACTTCGTCCACTTCGTCCACTTCGAACACTTCTTCCACTTTGTCCTCTTCATCAACTTCCACCATTTCCTCTACTTCCCACACTTCATCCACTTCTTCCCCTTCGTCAACTTCCTCCACTTCCTCCACTTCATCCACTTCGTCCACTTCCTTCATTTCCTCTATTTCCTCCACTTCGTCCACTTCTTCAACTTCCTGCACTTCCTGCACTTCCTGCACTTCCTGCACTTCGTCCCCTTCGTCCACTTCCTCCACTTCGTCAACTTCGTCCACATCCTCCACTAAGTCCACTTCTTCCACTTCGTCAATTTCTTCCACTTCGTCGACCTCGTGGTCCACTTCGTCCAATTTGTCCACGTCGTCCAGCTCGACCACTTCGTCCACTTCCTCCATTTCGTCCACTTCGTCCACTATGTCCACTTTGTTAGCAAAATGATGAAGATGAAGTTTTGATGATGTCCAAATCAAGTCAAGAGAAATCAAGATTCAAGATGTTATGAAGACTTGTATTGCTATGGAAAGCGTTTGTAATAATTGTAGTTTAGTGTCTAGGACTTAGATTTTTAGTGGTTTTGATTCCATGTAATTTTATATTATATAATTTATGTCCAGAGTCAAAATCGCACTGTTTTAATCGATTAAAACAAGTATTAATCGATTAAAACGAGTAAAAGCTGAAAACTCAACTTTTTCCGATTTAATAGATTAAAATGTATTTTAATCTATTAGCTAATCGATTAAAATACATTTTAATCGATTAAAGCTGACCGTTGGAGTTTTCAAGCTTTTGAAAACTAGTCGTTGCTCTGTAATAATCGATTAAGGCTTATAATAATCGATTAGTTAATCGATTATGCTTGAGAATAATCGATTAACACTAGCCGTTGGGGTTTTCAGATTTGAAAAACTAGCCGTTGTACTCATTATTAATCGATTAATATTTATGTTAATCGATTAAATGCGTTAGATGGCCCGTTTTCAAAGAATGGAAGAGTATTTGGCTGAGCCTATAAAATAGCTCACTCTTGATCTCAAAAACAACTCTTCCCTTGTGCTCTAGTACTCATAAATCATTGAGACTTGTGTTCTCTTATTCGGCTTGTGAAACTCTTGTCTGTGGAGCTGGTGAAGTGCTGCTACGGTGACAAAGGAAATAGCCGGTTCATCCTTGGTGTGTCTAAGGAGGTGTTCGGAAGAGAATCATCCTTCGTGAAGTATTCGGAGGAGGTGTTCATCCTTTGTGAAGACTCAAAGGAGGTGTAGGTTCATCTCTTGTGGTATCAAGAGAGGTGGTTTCTAAACTTTTACAAATTGTGTTTCTTTGTGATTGTAATTTGTAATTGTTTTGTGTTAGTGAAAAATGATGGACGAACGCCCGAGGAGAGACCGAAGACGTGACGCTGACTCCTCGAAGCTTCCTCCAGAGAGATGAAGACGCAGCGGAATGGAAACGAAACTCAAGATTGAAGTGGGAAATGAGAGCGAAACACATGAAAACCTAGGATCTAAGGTTTAATCGGTGGAAGTTGAAGGTATGGGAAATGAAGATGGTTTGTTCGGTGAGAAACCCTAGGAGGACGAAGAACTACTGATTTAATCAGTGGAAAGTGACTTACAATCGGTGAAAAATGGAATAGAAAGGCAGATCTGAGGTTGTAGACAATGGAACTCTCGAGAGCGAGAGTGAGACGCGAAGAAGAAAGAGAATGTGGAATGTGCGTGTCTGATGTGCGTGAAGAAAGAAGTGAGAGGCGCGGTCTGAACGTGGCTGACGCGTTGGACTGGAGACGTATTGGCAGCTGACGCGTGCCAGATGTGGCAGTGGAGGAGAGGAAGCGTGAAGAATGAGAAGCACCGTGAAAATGGAAAATGAAAGTGAGAGATGTGCTTGGAAGGTGGCTAGAGGAAGTCTTTGGACTCTCTAGCCTGACTTTCAAGAGAGAATAGTTTCTATTTCAGAAAGTCTAATTCTCATTAATCTCAAAAGTGCTAATACAATAGAGGAGTTGGGTATTTATAGTAACCCATACTCCTTAAGAGCTAAGCTAGGAAAAGTAAAAATACAAAAGGAGGACTACGTCAAGGAGGATTCCATCATGCCCTCCCTCTTAAGAAAAGATTTGTCCTCAAATCTGGCAATCGCCTTATGAAGAAGCTCCACACAATCTTGGGGAGCATGGCCATCTTGGAGTGGCCTTATTCTTTTAGATCTAGTTTTCTTCCTCCTGGATCAAACACGAATCTGCAATACACATCAAATATATCTTCGATTAATATCAATCCAAGAAAGAATTTTTCTTTAAAAACAAGAGAATAAGAACTTCTAATACTTTGATTAGTAATCTTTGAAAATTTTAGAAGTCCAAATTCAATTTTATCTTGAGTTAATTGTTTTCTTAAAGATAACAATAACTCAAGATTTGAATTGTCATATTTTGAAAATGTTTTCATGACAATTGGTTTGAAAGAAAAGTCAAAAATTGAAAAGTAATCAATTATTGGAAAAGAAGTAAAGATTTGGAAACCTTCCCTTTTAGGTTCCACCGTCTTTGAAAGAATAGGATTTGTCATCAGTAACAATTTCTCCTTTTCTTTCTTCTCTTTTTCTTGCCTTTCTCTCTTTTCTTCTTTTCTCTCTTCTTCTCTTCTTAATTCCTCTCTTCTTCTCTCTTCTCTTTTCTCTATTTGTTCTCTCTCTCTCTTCTCTTCTTCTTTCTTTTCTTCCTTTTCTTTTCTCTCAATCTCTCGTTCTCTTTTCTTATCCTTGATCTCCTTAAGTCTTGCCCCAAATTCTAATTCTCTACGAAGAAACCCATGATCATTTAAACTCTCAAGAAATAATTTTCCATTATTAATGCAATCCCTAATTAGTTCTAGGTTTCTTTTAATGCTTGAAGGCACAAACTTTCTTCTCATGCAAGCTTTTAAATCATGCCAATCACATATGGAGGACTTTCTACCTTTCCTAACATGATATTGTCTTTCATTCCACCACTCACTTGCATGCTTTTCTAACTTAGAGAGATATATGCTAAGAACATAATATTCACTCTCTTCATAAAACCAAGGATTTATTTTATCAATTTCTTTTTCCCAAGCTAGGTATGTTAATGCACCTATGTCTTTACCAAATGATGGAAGATTCCTAGCTTGTTTAAACATTTCATCAACTTTATCTAACCTAGAAGACCTATATGAACCATAAGAAGACATCTTTGTTTTTAAAAGTTTTCTTAATCTAAAGGGTTCAAAACTTTCACTTAGACAAGTCCCAGGTAAGAGAGGTGAGCTAAAGAGCTGCTTAAGTACCAAGTCTTGCCTTGCCAGAAATGTCTTAGGCTACTAACTAATTACCCCTTAAATTAAAATCACCTTTAGAAACAAAGTACACAACTCAAACAATTAAGCACAAATAAAAGACTAGACTCTCGGACTCTAATGTGAAAAGGCTTAGAGTTTAATCCCTTTTAGCCTAAATCACCCCTAAACGTAAAACACAAAACAAATCAATATTAAAGTCTACTCCTATGGTGAAGCTTGTAGCTTTGGCTAACAAGACACATTCACCTGTCTAGCTATGCTAAAAATAAAAGCAAATAAAGTTGCCAAGAGTTTGAAAGAGCACCAAAGACTCTTCCAAAGAACTTGGACTTTATAAAAGGCCCTTTTACACAACAAAAATGAAACTAACAGTAGGCTAACACAAGCCTATTACAAACAAATTAAAGGAAAGCTGACACAAAAAACCTATTACACATAAAAATGAAGAAAACAATTTACAAAAAGATTCAAACAGCTTATTAAAACAAGAAGTTCACAACAGCAAATTCAAATCAGATCTGCTGCTCATTTCATGCATCCGAGCTCTCAGTATTGAATGTCATAGCTCATACGGTATGCACATTGAACATATAATCAGATCACCACAAACACAACTCAAATAAGAAATACAACTTGAAGTTATGAACAAGAAAAACCAACTAACATGACTATGACAAAACAGAATTCGATTTAGAAATTAAAAGACTCAAACAAATTGGATTCACCGAATAAAATGATAAAAACAGTGACTCAAAGCACAGATTAGACTCAACACAAAATTGAAACCTAAACGAATATGAAGAGATTGAATCAAAGCAAGACAGTGAAGGAAAAATGATGAACAACGCAGAAATTAACGAAACAAAACGCAAAGAATCAAAACCAAACCGAGAAAAACAAGATGAATCACCAAGACATTATCGAAACAACGCAAGAACAGAAGAATCGAAACAACTCAAAAATGGAAGAAAACTCAGAACAGAGACGAACCGAGATACTTACCTTCGAAGCGTGTTCGACCTTGCTCTGAATACCACTTGATGGACGAAGCCTGAGGAGTTCGGACCGACAGAGGTAGCAGAAGGCGATCCGGATCATCGAAGCCTCTTCAATGAGTGAAGACGCAGCGGAATGGAAACGAAACTCAAGATTGAAGTGGGAAATGAGAGCGAAACACATGAAAACCTAGGATCTAAGGTTTAATCGGTGGAAGTTGAAGGTATGGGAAATGAAGATGGTTTGTTCGGTGAGAAACCCTAGGAGGACGAAGAACTACTGATTTAATCAGTGGAAAGTGACTTACAATCGGTGAAAAATGGAATAGAAAGGCAGATCTGAGGTTGTAGACAATGGAACTCTCGAGAGCGAGAGTGAGACGCGAAGAAGAAAGAGAATGTGGAATGTGCGTGTCTGATGTGCGTGAAGAAAGAAGTGAGAGGCGCGGTCTGAACGTGGCTGACGCGTTGGACTGGAGACGTATTGGCAGCTGACGCGTGCCAGATGTGGCAGTGGAGGAGAGGAAGCGTGAAGAATGAGAAGCACCGTGAAAATGGAAAATGAAAGTGAGAGATGTGCTTGGAAGGTGGCTAGAGGAAGTCTTTGGACTCTCTAGCCTGACTTTCAAGAGAGAATAGTTTCTATTTCAGAAAGTCTAATTCTCATTAATCTCAAAAGTGCTAATACAATAGAGGAGTTGGGTATTTATAGTAACCCATACTCCTTAAGAGCTAAGCTAGGAAAAGTAAAAATACAAAAGGAGGACTACGTCAAGGAGGATTCCATCAAAAAAGGTTTATCTTGTTTGAGATAAGCGACTGGACGTAGGATTGGTAAGATCCGAATCAGGATAAAATCATCTGTGCAAATTTCTCTCAACCTTACTCTCTTTATTTGTCTTTATTATTTTCTTGGTAAGTTTAATTGAGTAGAAATTAAAAGGCACACGTTCGTATTAAAAACCCTCTTGGTTTGTTATTCCACGCTAACAATTCCGCTGCAGCGATTCTAACACACTTCTTCAGCTTCCTTCACTTCCTCCACTTCCTCCACTTCGTCCCCTTCGTCCACTTCGTCCACTTCGTCAAATTCCTCCACTTCCTCCACTTCCTCAACTTCGTCAACTTCCTCCACTTCGTCAACTTCGTCCACTTCGTCAACTTCGTCCACTTGTTCCACTTCGTCCGTTTCGTCCACTTCGTCAAGTTCGTCAACTTCGTCCACTTCTTCATCTTCATCCATTTCGTCCACTTCCTCCACTTCGTCCACTTCGTCAACTTCGTCCACTTCGACCACTTCCTCCACTTCCTCCACTTCCTCCATTTCCTCCACTTCCTCGACTTCGTCCACTTCGTCCACTTCTTCAACTTCCTCCACTTCCTCCACGTCCTCTACTTCCTCCATTTCCTCCACTTCCTCCATGTCCTCCACTTCGTCCCTTTCGCCCACTTCGTCCACTTCGTCAACTTGCACCACTTCCTCCACTTCCTCCACTTCCGCCCCTTCGTCCACTTCCTCCACTTAGTCCACTTCCTCCACTTCCGCCACTTCGTCCACATCGTCTACATCCTTCACTTCCTCCACTTCCTCCACTTCCTCCACTTCGTCAACTTCGTCCACTTCGTCCACCTCCTCCACTAAGTCCACTTCGTCCTCTTCATCCACTTCTTCCACTTCGTCCACTACGTCCACTTCGTCAATTTCTTCAACTTCATCGTCTTCGACCACTTGGTCCACTTCGCCACTTCGTCCACTTCTTCCACTTCATCCAAATTGACCACATCGTCCAATACGACCACTTCCTCCATTCCCTCCACTTCGTCCACTATGTCCACTTCTTCAGCTTCCTCCACTTTGTCCACTTCGTCCCCTTCGTCCACTTCGTCCACTTCGTCAAATTCCTGCATTTCCTCCACTTCCTCCACTTCGTCAACTTCCTCCACTTCCTCCATTTCTTGCACTTCCTCGACTTCGTCCACTTCGTCCACTTCTTCAACTTCCTCCACTTCCTCCACTTCCTCCACTTCCTCCACTTCCTCCACTTCGTCCATGTCCTCCACTTACTCCACTTCGTCCCCTTCGCCGACTTCGTCCACTTCGTCAACTTCCTCCACTTGCTCCACTTCCTCCACTTCGTCAACTTCCTCCACGTCCTCCACTTCCTCCACTTCGTCCACTTCGTCCACTTCCTCCACTTCCTCCTCTTCCAACACTTCGTCCTCTTCCTCCTCTTACGCCACTTCGTCCACTTCCTCCACTTGCTCCACTTGCTCCACTTCCTCCACTTGCTCCACTTCCTCCACTTCGTCAACTTCCTCCACTTCCTCCACTTCCTCAAGTTCGTCCACTTCCTCCACTTCCTCCTCTTCCGCCACTTCGTCCACTTCCTCCACTTAGTCCACTTCCTCCACCTCCTTCACTTCGTCCACATCGCCTACTTCCTCCACTTCCTCGACTTCTTCCACTTCTTCAACTTCCTCCACTTCCTCGACTTCCTCCACTTCGTCCAATTCCGCCACTTCCACCACTTCCTCCCCTTCCTCCCCTTCCTCCACTTCGTCCACTTCCTCCACTTTGTCCCCTTCTTCAACTTCCTCCCCTTCCTCCAATTCCTCCACTTCGCCCTCTTAATCCACTTCGTCCACTTCGTCGACTTCGACCACTTCGTCCACTTCGACCACTTCGTCCACTTCCTCCATTTCCTCCACTTCTTCCACTTCCTCCACTTCCCCCACTTCCTCCATATTCTCCACTTCTCCCACTTCGTCCACTTCGTTTACTTTCTGCACTACGTCAACTTTGTCCACTTCCTCCACCTCCTTCACTTTGTCCACTTCGTCCCCTTCGTCCATTTCCTCCACTTCCTACAGTTCCTCCACTTCTTCCACTTCTTGCACTTTGTCCACTTCGACCACTTCGTCCACTTCCACCATTTCCTCCACTTCCTCCACTTCGTCCACTTCTTCAACTTCCTCCAATTCCTCCACTTCCTCCCCCTCCTCTACTTTCTTCAATTGCTCCACTTCGCCCCCTTCGTCCACATCGTCCACTTCGTCAACTTCCTCCACTTCCTCCACTTACTCCACTTCCTCCAGTTCCTCCACTTCGTCCAGTTCCTCTACTTCGTCATCTTCCTCCACTTCGTCCACTTCTTCAACTTCGTCCGCTTCCTTCACTTCGTCAACTTCGTCGACTTCGACCACTTCGTGCACTTCCTCCACTTCCTCATTTCCTCCATTTCGTCCACTTCTTCCACTTCCTCCACATCGTACCCTTCTTCCACTTCCTGCACTTCCTCCACTTCCTCCACTTCGTTCACTTCGATCACTTCGTGCACTTCGTCCACTTCCGCCACTTCCTCCACTTCGTCCTCTTCTTCCCCTTCGTCAACTTCGTACACTTCATTCACTTCCTCCACTTCATCCAATTCGTCCACTTCGTCGACTTCGTACACTTCTTCCACTTTGTCCACTTCATCAACTTCTGCCATTTCCTCTACTTCCCACACTTCATCCACTTCTTCCCCTCCGTCAACTTCCTCCACTTCCTCCACTTCATCCACTCCGTCCACTTCCTTGATTTCCTCTATTTCCTCCACTTCGTCCACTTCTTCAACTTCCTCCACTTCCTGCACTTCCTGCACTTCCTTCACTTCGTCCCCTTCGTCCACTTCCTCCACTTCCTCCACTTCGTCAACTTCGTCCACATCCTCCACAAAGTCCACTTCGTCCACTTCGTCCACTTCTTCCACTTCTTCCACTTCGTCGACCTCTTCGTCCACTTCTTCCACTTCCTCCACTTCGTCAACTTCGTCCAATTCCTCCACTTCGTCAACGTCTTCCATTTCGTTCACTTTGTCCACTCCCTCCATTTCCTCCACTTCGTCCACCTCCTCCACTTCGTCCACTTCGTCAAATTCGTCCACTTCGTCAACTTCCTCCACTTTTTCCACTTCGTCCACTTCGTCACCTTCCTCCACTTCCTCCACTTCGTCCACTTCTTCCGCTTCGTCCACTTCGTCGTCTTCCCCATCTTCCTCCACTTGGTCTTCTTCGTCCGCTTCGTCCTCTTCCTCAACTTCCTCCACTTCCTCTACTTAATCCACTTCGACCCCTTCCTCCACTTCCTCCATTTCCTCCACTTCGTTCTCTACCTCCACTTGCTTTACTTGCTCCACTTCCTCCACTTCCTTCACTTCCTCCACCTCATCCACCTCCTCCCCTTCGTCCACTTCGTCCATTTCGACCACTTCGTCAACTTCGTCCGCTTCGTCCACTTCGTCAACTTCCTCCACTTCCTCCACTTCCTCCACTTCTTCCACTTTATCAACTTCCCCCACTTCCTCCACTTCGTCCATTTCCTCCACTTCCTCCCGTTGCTCCACTTTGTCCACTTCCTCAACTTCCTCCACTTCCTCCACTTCTTCCAGTTCGTCCACTTCCTCCACTTCTTCCACATCCTCCACTTCGTCAATTTGCTCCACTTCGTCCACATTGTCAACTTCGTCCACTTCCTCCACTTCCTCCACTTCATTTACTTCGTCCACTTCGTCCACTTCCTCTACTTCCTCCACGTCGTCCACTTCGTCCACTTCGTCCACTTCCTCCCCTTCCTCCACTTCGTCAACTTCCTCCATTTCGTTCACTTTGTCCACTTCCTCTATTTCCTCAACTTCGTCCACCTCCTCCACTTCGTCTACTTCGTCAACTTCGTCCACTTCGTCAACTTCCTCCACTTCCTCCACTCTTCCACTTCGTACACTTAGTCCTCTTCCTCAACTAACTCCACTTCATCCACTTCATCCACTTCGTCAACTTCCTCCACTTCCTCCACTTCGTCCAGTTCGTCCTATTCTTTATCCACTCCGTCCACTTCGTCAACTTCCTCCACTTCCTCCACTTCGTAAACTTGCTCCACTTCCTCCACTTCGTCCAGTTTGTCCACTTCCTCAACTTCCTCCACTTTCTCCACTTCTTCATGTTCGTCCACTTCGACCACTTCCTCCACTTCCTCCACTTCTTCCACTTTCTACACATCCTCCACTTCCTTCACTTCTTCAACTTCGTCCACTTCCTTCATCTGCTCCACTTCGTCCACTTCGTCCACTACCTCTACTTCCTCCACCTCATCCACTACCTGCACTTCGTCCACTTTCTCCACGTCGTCAACTTCGTCCGCTTCCTCTACTTCGTCAACATCGTCCACTTCTTCCATTTCGTCCACTTTGTCCACTTCGCCCACTTCGACCACTTCGCCCACTTCGTCCACTTCGCCCACTTCGTCCACTTCGCCCACTTCGTCCACTTCCTCCACGTCGTCAAATTCGTCCGCTTCCTCTACTTCGTCAACATCGTCCACTTCTTCCATTTCGTCCGCTTCGCCCACTTCGTCCACTTCGCCCACTTCGTCCAGTTTGTCCACTTCGCCCACATCATCCTCTTCGCCCAGTTCGCCCACTTTGTCCACTTGGTCCACTTCGTCCAATTCGTCAACTTCCTCCACTTCCTCCACTTCCTCCACTTCTTCCAGTTCGTCCTCTTCTTCATCTTCCTCCTCCTCCTCCACTTCGTCTTCTTCGTCCGCTTCGTCAACTTGCTCCACTTCTTCCACTTCTTCCACTTCGTCCACTTCGTACTGTTCCTCAACTTCCTCCACTTCCTCCTCAACATCCACTTCGTCCATTTCCTCCACTTCCTCCGTTTCCTTCACTTCCTCCACTTCCTCTACTTCGTCCTCTTCCTCCACGTCTTCCACTTTGTCCCCTTCGTCCACTCCGTCCACTTCGTCAACTTCCTCCACTTCCTCCACTTCGTAAACTTGGTCCACTCCGTCCACTTCGTCAACTTCCTCCACTTCCTCCACTTCGTAAACCTTGTCCACTTCCTCCACTTCGTCCACTTTGTCCACTTCCTCAACTTCCTCTACTTCCTCCACTTCTTCAAGTTCGGCCACTTCGACCACTTCCTCCACTTCCTCCACTTCTTCCACTTTGTCCCCTTCGTCCACTTCGTCCACTTCGTCAACTTCCTCCACTTAAACCACTTTGTCCACTTCGTCCACTTCGTCCACTTCCTCGACTTTCTCCACTTCGTCCACTTCTACCACTTCCTCCACTTCGTCAACTCCGTCCGCTTCCTTCACTTCCTCCACTTCTTCCACCTTGTCAACTTCATCCACTTTGTCCACGTCCTCTACTTTGTCCACTTCCTACACTTCGTCCAGTTCTTCCACTTCTTAAACTTCGTCATCTTCCTCCACTTCCTCCACTTCCTCCACTTCGTCCACTTCTTCAACTTCGTCCACTTCGTCCACTTCCTCTACTTCGTCAACTTCGTCCACTTCCTCCACTTCGTCAACTTCGTCGACTTCCTCCATTTCGTCCACTTCGTTCACTTCCTACACTTCCTCCACTTCCTCCACTTCCTCTACTACGTCCACTTCGTCATCTTTTTCCACTTCTTCAACTTCCTCCACTTCCTCCACTTCCTCCACTCCTTCCACTCTGTTCACTTCGTCCACTTCGTCAACTTCCTCCACTTCCTCCATTTCCTACACTTCCTCCACTTCCTCCACTTCCTTCACTACCTCCACTTCAACATCTTCGTCCACTTCTTCAACTTCCTCCACTTCCTCCACAACTTCCACTTCGTCCATTTCCTCCACTTCCTCAACTTCTTCCACCGCGTCAACTTCATTCACTTCTTCAACTTCCTCCACTTCCTCAACTTCTACCACTTTGTCCACTTCCTCCACTTCGTCCACTTCTTCCACTTCCTCCACTTCGTCAACTTCGTCCAATTCGTCCACTTCGACCTCTTCGTCTACTTCATCCACTTCGTCCACTTCGTCCACTTCTTCAACTTCCTCCATTTGCTCCACTTCCTCCACTTCGCCCACTTCGTCCACGTCGTCAACTTCGTCCATTTGACCTCTTCGTCCATTTCCTCCACTTCCTCCACTTCCTCAACTTCCTCCACTTCGTCCCCTTCGTCCCCATCGTCCACTTCGTCAACTTCCTCCGCTTCCTCAACTTCCTGCACTTCCTCCACATCCTCCACTTCGTCAACTTCCTCCACTTCCTCCACATCCTCCACTTCGTCCACTTCGTCCACTTCGTCAACTTCCTTTACTTCCTCCACTTTGTCCACTTCCTCCAGTTCATCCACATCGTCCACTTCCTCGACTTTCTCCACTTCGTCCACTTCTACCACTTCCTCCACATCGTCAACCCCGTCCGCTTCCTTCATTTCCTCCACTTCTTCCACCTCGTCAACTTCGTCCACTTCTTCAACTTCCTCCACTTCTTCCGCTTCTACCACTTCGTCAAGTTCATCCACTTTGTCCACGTCCTCTACTTTGTCCACTTCCTACACTTCTTCCACTTCTTCAACTTCGTCATCTTCCTCCATTTCCTCCACTTCCTCCACTTCCTCCACTTCCTCTACTTCCTCTACTTCCTCCATTTCCTCCACTCCCTCCACTTCCTCCACTTCCTCAACTTCGTCCACCTCGTCAATTTCCTCCACTTCATCCACTTTCTCCACTTTGTCCTCTTCCTCCACTTCGTCAACTTCGTCCACTTCCTCCACTTCGTCCCCATCGTCCACTTCGGCAACTTCCTATGCTTCCTCAACTTCCTCTACTTCCTCCACATCCTCCACTTCGTCAACTTCCTCCACTTCGTCCGTTTCGTCCACTTCGTCAACTTCCTTCACTTCCTCCAATTTGTCCACTTCCTCCACTTCATCCACTTCCTCCACTTCGTCCACTTCCTCGACTTCCTCCACTTTTCCACTTCTACCACTTCCTCCACTTCGTCAACTTCGTCCGCTTCCTTCACTTCCTCCACTTCTTCCACCTCGTCAACTTCGTCCACTTCTTCAACTTCCTCCACTTCCTCCATTTCCTCCACTTCTTTCACTTCGTCCACTTCTTCAATTTCGTCCACTTCCTCCACTTCCTCCACTTCCCCAACTTCCTCCACTTTGTCCACTTTGTCCACTTCGTCCTCTTCGTGCACTTCGTCCACTTCGTGCACTTCGTCCACTTCGTCCACTTCGTCAACTTCGTCAGCTTCATTCACTTCATCCACTTCGTTCACTGCGTCCACTTCGTCCACTTCGTCAACTTCGTCCACTTCGTCCACTTCCTACACTTCGTCCACTTCCTCCACTACGTCCACTTCGTCATCCTTGTCCACTTCTTCAACTTCCTGCACTTCCTCCACTTCCTCCACTCCGTCCACTTCGTCCACTCCGTCCACTTCGTCCACTTGGTCCACTTCGGCCACATCCTCCACTTCGTCCACTTCCTCCACTTCCTCAATTCCCCCACTTTGTCCACTTCCTCTACTTCCTCCACTTCGTCCACTTCCTCTACTTCCTCCACTTCCTCCACTTCGTTAACTTCATCCACTTCCTCCACTTCGTCAACTTCGTCCAATTCCTCCACTTCGTCAACGTCCTCCATTTCGTTCACTTTGTCCACTTCCTCCATTTCCTCCCCTTCGTCCACCCCCTCCACTTCGTCCACTTCCTCCACTTCCTCCACTTCCTCCACTTCGTCTTCTTCGTCCGCTTCGTCCTCTTCCTCAACTTGCTTCACTTCCTCTGCTTCATCCACTTCCTCCATTTCCTCCACTTCGTCCACTTCGTTCTCTTCCTCCACTTCCTCCACTTCCTCCACTTCCTCCACTTCCTCCACTTTGTCCCCTTCGTCCACTTCGTCCACTTCGTCCACTTCATCAACTTCCTCCAGTTTGTCCACTTCCTCAACTTCCTCAACTTTCTCCACTTCTTTCACTTCTTCCAGTTCGTCCACTTCGACCACTTCCTCCACTTCGTCCACTTCGTCCACTTCCTCCACTTCGTCAACTTCGTCCGCTTCGTCCACTTCGTCAACTTCGTCCACTTCTTCCATTTCTTCCGCTTCGTCCACTTCGATCACTTCATCCACTCTACCTCTTCCTCCAGTTCCTCGACTTTCTCCACTTCGTCCCCATCGTGCACTTCCTCCACTACCTCAACTTCTTCCACTTCGTCAATTTCCTCCACTTCATCCACTTTCTCCACTTCGTCCACTTCTTCACTTCGTCAACTTCGTCCACTTCGTCAATTTCGTCCACTTCGTCCGCTTCGTCCACTTCGCCCGCTTCGTCAACTTCGTAAACTTCGTCCACTTCGATCACTTCGTCCACTTCGACCCCTTCGTCCACTTCTTCCACTTCGTCCCCTTCGTCCCCTTCGTCCACTTCGTCAACTTCGCCCGCTTCGTCAATGATGGACAAATTTGTAAGCACCAAAATATGATGTCACAAACTTGTTTCACAATCGGCAAGTATGACCGAATCGTTTCAAGTAATAAACTTGGTAAGACCAAGTATCGTTCTCCCAAAGGACTCACGGCCTAGTTTAGTTATGTGATTTGTTGATTAGCTAAGACTTAAGAACACAATAATTGAAGTTTAATATGCAAAAACTAAAATTAAATATGTATGCATGAATTGATCAATGACAAAGACAAAAGATAAACACTTTCAAGGAAATATATGAATGAATATGTTGTTGGGGGTCAATTTCATCTCATCCACTCTCATATATTTTAGGAATTCAACATTCAAATCATCATTGTTAATGCCACTCTCTAATGTACCATTCTAGATGGCTTCTCCCTAATCAAATAGTTCATACAATTCCTAGCATTCCTAATGATTAGTTCATGAGTGCAGGAGCTTAAAGGCAACCAATAGAATATTGTCAGTATAATATTGGGAGAAATTCCCCGGATCTAGACTTCCCCGTACGTGTCCATATCGACAAAACCAATAATCATGCATTAGAATGAGTTAAACAATGCAAGCATTGAGCAAAGAGGAAAAACCCTAACTAATGATGAAAGAAAGCATATGTCTTAATTCAAAGATGTACTCAACAGATTCCATATATGAGAGCTTCAAGAGATTACATTGATTCCCCAACAAACATATAAGGTTTAGTTCACCATATTCATGGTGAACCTATAATGAATAACAATGAAAGTATGAAAGAATAAACCCAATAAAGTGGAAGAGGTAGCCTGAGCATCCAAGATCCTCCTTCAAAGGGGTGAAAGAGAGAGTGTTTGCCTCGTTTCTGCCAAAGATGCCTAACTAAAGGACGTGCAAGCCCTTATATACTAATCTAGAGTTACAAAAGATTACAAAAGCCCAAGCCCAAAAAGTGCCGCTCAGCGCCATTTACCGCTCAGCGGTGGTTACGCGTCTTCTTTCTTCCCCTCAGCGGCCATTTGCCCCTCAGCGGTTCCAACGCCACCTCTTGAGTGCCGCTCAGCGGTAGTTTGCCGCTGAGCGGTGCCTTCGACTTCTCTTTTTGCACTCTTTCTTGTCTTTTCTAATGTCCTCTCTCTCATTCTTCACTTCTTTCACCAAATTCACCTCAAAACCTGCACAAAAACACTCAAATCAAGCATAAACCTGTCCAGCTCTCTTATTTCTGAAAATATAACCAAAATGCATGATTTCAAGTTAGTTTCTAAGTCTAAAGGTTGCTTTTAGTATCACTTTTAAGCATGAAAATAACAGTTTTTCAACTGTTATCACAACCCCAAACTTAGAACTTTGCTTGTCCTCAAGCAAATAAAATGTAACTCCATCTCCAACCAATTCATATGATGGTTCACTCATTCAAAATCCTCTTTTCAAGATAAGTAATAACTTCACTCAAACTTATGACCAAGAGTTCAATCAAAATGTGCACATGCTTTAGTGTTCACAAGGTCATTTAAATTCCAACAAATGCTATTTTTCATGAATGATCAATCAATTAAGCATGGATGTTTATGTGCTTATGGAATCAACTTTGCCTTTCATTTAACCACAATCAAATACATTCACAAGCATGCATCATCACAAGGACTTTTCAATGGCTTATAATGTGGCTGGGCTAACAAGAAAATTGGTTTTTCTGGATCACAAAATCCTTGAGTTAAGAGAATCATAACAACACAATCTTCTTATTCATTCCCAACTTTCTTTTACCTTTGCTTTTGCATTTGCATTGAGCTTTGCTTCTTTTTTCTTTTCTTTTCTTTGCATATTCTTACTTTTTAGCTGTTAGCTCAATGCTTTTTCCTTTTTCATGTTTCCCCAATAACCCCAAACTTGAACATTTAACAATACCACACAAGATCTTCTACTTAACTCAAGGTAAAGATTTTCAATCAAGGGTGTTCAGTGTATATTTAAGGCTAAGGGTTCAACGGATAGAACACAACGTGTTCTCTTTTAGAAGGCTAACTTTATGAATTTGGCCAATAAAAAGGGTTTCAAAAACACGGCCTTTGATCATATGATGCAAAACAAGCAATTGATTCAATCATAGAAAACCTGGGCAAAGTCATTCATGCTTTCAAAGTAATAGCATTCAACAATAACAACTCTGGAGCTCAAAACCTCACATATAAGCTCATTCACATTTGACATGCACATCCTGTTTAATTTCACAATCACAATCATGATATTATGCATTTGTTCACAAAGCTTGTGAATCACCTGTATAAGCATTTTAATGTGCACATCATCTCAACATCAATCAATCATAAGCATCATTCAGCATTACTTATCACACAATCACAGTTAATAGCAAACCATCATAACAAACCAGGTGTTCAATAGAGTACATCAAACCCTAATCTAAAAAAACAAAAACAAATAAGTTCAGAAAACTTAAACCACAAAAGCATAATCATATGATAGCATTCATCAGTAAATGCTATCTCAGCTCCTCATCAGTCCGAGCTCTCTGTATCTTCCTTCTTCTTGGATCTTATAGTCTTGATTCTTTTTGCCCGATGAGGAGGCCATCCCTGCATCAAACATAATTCACAAAACCAACAGATACATTGTTAAGCATTAGTAAACCACAATGAAGAAATCATCCCCTTCAATGATGCTCTCTCCCAACCCCAAACTTAGATGGAAAACTAGTGAGAAAGTGAGTGAAAGGGAGATTTTCTTAAGAGGGAATAGGGAAAAGATGTGGAGAACCTTGGAAAAGGTATGTGGGAGTGTGTGTGCAGAGAAGAGCCTGAAAATAGAAGCTTATGCGCAGCTTAGGGTATAAAAATACCCTAATGGGCTCGGGTCCCGCTAAGGGGAACTAAAGCCCATTCTGCGAGAGTACCGCTCAGCGGTAAAATACCGCTCAGCGGCACTTGCGTGATGTGCTCTTCTCCTTCTTTTCTTTACCTACGTGCCTCCTAGACATACCCCTCACTGGTTCCCTGCAATTCAATGTTAAAAATGCTTATGCAAACCCTAACTAAAATAAACAAACAGAAAACAATCAATCAACTGGGTTGCCTCCCAGGTAGCGCTTGTTTAACGTCACGAGCCTGACCCAAAATCCACCAACACCCATCAGTAGGTGTTTCAAACTTACCAGCACCCATCAGTAGGTGCAAAATATTCTCACCAACACCCATCAGTAGGTGTTACAAACTTAGTATCCTTCAGTAGATACTTAACCACCTAGCATCCTTTAGTAGATGCTGGATCCAACAAAATATTTACAGAATAATGTTCCAGATATAAAACCAAAATCAAAATTTTGTAAATCTACTGGGTTGCCTCCCAGCAAGCGCTTCTTTAACGTCACTAGCTTGACCCTGTTAAAGCTCACGTTCCATCTTCTTTATAATTGATGTAGTCCTTCCACCAACCTTTCAACTGCTTCCTTTGGACTGTTTTGGACTCTCTAGAATATGGAGACTCTATCTCTATCATCTCCTTCTCTTTAAAGCCTTTTATAACCCACAACTTGTTCTTGAGTCTTACAGGTATGCCAAGTTGGAGTTTTAATTTTTTCCAGTCTCTAGGAACTTCTTCTCCTTTTCCAATCTCTTCTACCTTGGGTGCCTGAAAATACAAACAATGGTTATCAGAAACCTCAAGATTTTTATTTTTACCTCTAGTTATGGGTGCATCTCGAAATGCAGCTTTATAACTGGCTTCTTCCTCCTTTGCTTGTGTTTCATCTTTGAAGACATCCACCACCACTCTCTCCTCTCTGTCTTAGAGAACCACTATACCTTCATTCGATTTGGTGTAAACTGCTATTTTCTGTAGAATTTGTTCCCAAGGAGCTTCATTATCAACCATTTTGAATAAATCTGTGAAATCCATTGGTTTCTCCTGATTTGTTAGAAAAGGAAAAGTGTCCTTTCTTTCTTCTTCTCTTCTCTCTTCTGTTTCATCTTCTTCCAACTCAATGATCTCTTCATTTACACTCTTGACCACTTTGCACTCTTCTCTGGGGTTAACCTCAGTATTAGCCCCAAAGTTTCTGTTGGGTCTTTCTTCCAATTGCTTGGTGATCTGACCCATCTGAATCTCCAAATTCTTTATAGCAGCTTCAGTGCTCTTTTGAGAAGATTCAGTTTTTTGGATGAATTGCTGAAGAGTTTCTTCCAACCTTGTTGATCTGTCATTAAGCATAGATAATTGTTGCCACAAGGTTGGTTGCTGCTGCTGCTTATTAAACTGATTAGCCTGCCCAGTTTGTCCTTGGCCAATGCTTGGATGTGGTTTCCAACCCTGATTATAATTCCCTTGACGGTATGGAAACTGATTAGCCATGAAGTTAACATCCTCCAAGGCCTCCACTGGAAAAGCACACTGGCCATTTATGTGATCACCTCCACATAGTTCGCACAACTGGGTTTGTATCTGGGCAGCAGACTTCAACTCTTTAGGTAATTGAGCCAAAGTTTTTGTCAGAGTCTCTAGCTGTTGAGTTAGAATTTTATTCTGTGCTAGCAGAGCATCATGCGTTTGTAATTGTAGAACCCCTTTCTGTGGCATAGGAGCTCCTCTTTCATTGTGCAGCTCATTATCACTTGTAGCCATATTTTCAATGATTTCAGTTGCTTCCTCTGGAGTCTTCCATTTGATATTGCCTCCAGCTGAGGCATCTAGCATCATCTTGGTTTGTGAACCAAGCCCTCCAAGGAAAGTTAGGACTACTTCTTGATCTTCAAAGCCATGCGTGGGAGTTTTACGTAACAAGCTTTTATACCTATCCCATGCATGTCCAAGTGATTCTTCCATGCCCTGCTTGAATGAAGATATCTCTTGCTTTCCCTTAGTCACTTTAGATTGTGGGAAGTATTTATTCAAAAACTTTGCAACCACTGCTTCCCATTCCGTGAAACTTTCTTCTGGAAAAGAGTTCAACCAAAGCTTAGCATTGCCTCCCAATGAGAAAGGAAACAAGCTAAGTTTGATAGCTTCGTCTGGCACCCCATTAATCTTGACCGTGTTACAGATCTCATTAAATGTTGTAAGGTGCTCATATGGGCTTTCATGTGATAACCCATTAAATTGATTACTCTTTACCAGTTGAATTAATGCTGGTTTGACCTCCATGTTGGCTGCATTGACTCTAGGCCGAGCTATGCTATTGAAGTGCTGAGGTCCAGCAAGATTAGTGTAATCTGCAAGAGTTCTTCTAGCATTATTATTGTTCTCCATACTCCCTGTGCTATGAACAGAACCTTGTGGTGATGATTGTAGGAGAGTTTCAGGAGAAGGGAAAAGTTCTCTGGACGTTCTGATTCTTCTCCTCCTTCTACTCTCGTCTAGCCCTTCAAGTAGTGGTTCTGTTGTTTTCTTACTTCTAGTTCGAATTGCCTTCTGCATGCACAAGAAAACAAAACCCTAGAACAGATTTGTTAGCACAAAAAGATATAGAAGAAGATAAAAGATTTAGAAGATAGAATCAAATAAAATAGAATAAAACCTAATCTAAAAAATAAAATCTAATCTAAAAGATAAAATAAAATAAAATCTAACCTAACCTAAAAGATAGAATAAGAATAAAATAAAATCTAACCTAAAAAGATAAAAAAAAATACAATCTAATAAAATAAAATAAAATCTAACCTAAAAAGATGAAAAAATAAAATCTAATAAAATAAAATAAAATCTAATCTAAAAAGATAAAATAAAATCAAATAAAAACCGAAAAATAAAAAACAGAAAACAGAAAAACAGAAAACAGAAAAATAAAATAAAAATTCGAAATTAAAATAAAATCTAATCTAAAAAGATAAAAATAAAATCTAACCTAAAAGATAAAAATCAAATCTAAAAAGATAAAAAAAAATAAAAACAGAAAAAATAAAAACAGAAATTCAAAATTAAAGTCAAAGATAATCAATAATCACACAAATTAACCAGTTAAACCACGAATCCCCGGCAACGGCGCCAAAAACTTGATGGACAAATTTGTAAGCACCAAAATATGATGTCACAAACTTGTTTCACAATCGGCAAGTATGACCGAATCGTTTCAAGTAATAAACTTGGTAAGACCAAGTATCGTTCTCCCAAAGGACTCACGGCCTAGTTTAGTTATGTGATTTGTTGATTAGCTAAGACTTAAGAACACAATAATTGAAGTTTAATATGCAAAAACTAAAATTAAATATGTATGCATGAATTGATCAATGACAAAGACAAAAGATAAACACTTTCAAGGAAATATATGAATGAATATGTTGTTGGGGGTCAATTTCATCTCATCCACTCTCATATATTTTAGGAATTCAACATTCAAATCATCATTGTTAATGCCACTCTCTAATGTACCATTCTAGATGGCTTCTCCCTAATCAAATAGTTCATACAATTCCTAGCATTCCTAATGATTAGTTCATGAGTGCAGGAGCTTAAAGGCAACCAATAGAATATTGTCAGTATAATATTGGGAGAAATTCCCCGGATCTAGACTTCCCCGTACGTGTCCGTATCGACAAAACCAATAATCATGCATTAGAATGAGTTAAACAATGCAAGCATTGAGCAAAGAGGAAAAACCCTAACTAATGATGAAAGAAAGCATATGTCTTAATTCAAAGATGTACTCAACAGATTCCATATATGAGAGCTTCAAGAGATTACATTGATTCCCCAACAAACATATAAGGTTTAGTTCACCATATTCATGGTGAACCTAGATGAATAACAATGAAAGTATGAAAGAATAAACCCAATAAAGTGGAAGAGGTAGCCTGAGCATCCAAGATCCTCCTTCAAAGGGGTGAAAGAGAGAGTGTTTGCCTCGTTTCTGCCAAAGATGCCTAACTAAAGGACGTGCAAGCCCTTATATACTAATCTAGAGTTACAAAAGATTACAAAAGCCGAAGCCCAAAAAGTGCCGCTCAGCGCCATTTACCGCTCAGCGGTGGTTACGCGTCTTCTTTCTTCCCCTCAGCGGCCATTTGCCCCTCAGCGGTTCCAACGCCACCTCTTGAGTGCCGCTCAGCGGTAGTTTGCCGCTGAGCGGTGCCTTCGACTTCTCTTTTTGCACTCTTTCTTGTCTTTTCTAATGTCCTCTCTCTCATTCTTCACTTCTTTCACCAAATTCACCTCAAAACCTGCACAAAAACACTCAAATCAAGCATAAACCTGTCCAGCTCTCTTATTTCTGAAAATATAACCAAAATGCATGATTTCAAGTTAGTTTCTAAGTCTAAAGGTTGCTTTTAGTATCACTTTTAAGCATGAAAATAACAGTTTTTCAACTGTTATCAGTCAACTACGTAAACTTCGTCCACTTCGACCACTTCGTCAACTTCCTCAACTTTCTCCACTTCCTCCACTTCGTCAACTTCCTCCACCTCCTCCACTTCGTCCACTTTGTCCACTTCCTCAGCTTTCTCCACTTCCTCCACTTCTTCCAGTTCGTCCACTTCGACCACTTCATCCACTTCCTCCACTTCTTCCACTTCCTCCACTTCCTCCATTTCCTCCACTTCGTCAACTTCCGCCACTTCCTCAACTTTGCCCACTTTGTCCACTTCCGTAACTTCCTCCACTTCCTCGACTTCGACCACATCCTCCACTACCTCCACTTCTTCCACTTCCTCCACTTCCTCCGCTTCGTCAAATTCGTCCGCTTCTTACATTTTGACCGCTTCGTCCACTTCGTCCAATTCGCCCACTTCGTCCACTTGCTCGACTTCTTCCATATCCTTAACATCCTCCACTTCCTCCAGTTCGTCCCCATCGTCCACTTCGTCCACTTTCTCCACTTCGTCCACTTGGTCAATTTCCTCCGTTTCGTCCACTTCCTCTACTTTGTCCACTTCCTCCACTTCCTCCACTTCTTCCACTTCCTCCACTTCCTCCACTTCGTCAACTTCGTGCTCTTCCTCCACTTCGTCAACTTAGTCCACTTCCTCCACTTCGTCAATTTCTTCCACTTCTTCCCCTTCGTTCGCTTCGTCCACTTCGCACGCTTCGTGAACTTCGTCAACTTCATCCACTTCGACCTCTTCGTCCACTTCGTCAACTTCCTCCACTTCCTCCTCTTCCTCCACTTCGACCACTTCCTCCACTTCTTCCACTTCTTCCACTTCCTCTATTTCCTCCACTTCCACCACTTCGTCAACTTCCTCCACTTCCTCCACTTCCTCCACTTCCTCAACTTTGTCCACTTTGTCCACTTCCTCATCTTCCTCCACTTCGTCCACTTCGTCCACTTCGTCCACTTCGTCCACTTCGACCACTTCCTCCACTTCGTCAACTTTGTCCACTTCCTCCACTTCCTCCATTTCGTCCACTTCCTCCACTTCATCAACTTCGTCCGCTTCTTACATTTTGACCACTTCGTCCACTTCTTCCACCTCGCCCACTTCGTCAACTTCGTCCACTTCGACCACTTTGTCCACTTCCTCCACTTCGTCCACTTCGTCGACTTCGACCATTTCCTCCACTACCTTATGTTCCTCCACTTCCTCCACTTCCTCCATATCCTCCACATCCTCCACTTCCTCAACTTCGTCCGCTTCTTACATTTCGACCGCTTCGTCCACTTTGTCCTTTTCGTCCACTTCGCCCACTTCGTCAACTTCGTCCACTTCGACCACTTCGTCCACTTCCTCGACTTCTTCCATTTCCTCCACTTTCTCCACTTTCTCCACTTCCTCCACTTCGTCCCCTGATGGACAAATTTGTAAGCACCAAAATATGATGTCACAAACTTGTTTCACAATCGGCAAGTATGACCGAATCGTTCAAGTAATAAAACTTGGTAAGACCAAGTATCGTTCTTCCCAAAGGACTCACGGCCTAGTTTAGTTATGTGATTTCTTGATTAGCTAAGACTTAAGAAAACAATGATTGAAATTTTAATATGCAAGACGAAAATAAACATGTATGCATGAATTGATCAATGGCAAAGACATAAGATAAACACTTTCAATGGAATATATGAATGAATATGTTGTTGGGGGTCAATTTCATCTCATCCACTCTCATACATTTTAGGAATTCAACATTCAAATCATCATTGTTAATGCCACTCACTAATGTACCATTCTAGATGGCTTCTCCCTAATCAAATAGTTCATACAATTCCTAGCATTCCTAATGATTAGTTCATTACCTCAGGAGCTTAAGGCAACCAATATAATATTGTCAGTAAAATATTGGGAGAAATTCCCCGGATCTAGATTTCCCCGTACGTGTCCGTATCAACAAAACCAATAATCATGCATTAGAATGAGTTAAACAATGCAAGCATTGAGCAAAGAGGAAAAACCCTAACTAATGATGAAAAGAAAGCATATGTCTTAATTCAAAGATGTATTCAACAAATCCATATATGAGAGCTTCAAGAGATTACATTGATTCCCCAACAAACATACAAGGTTTAGTTCACCATATTCATGGTGAACCTAGATGAATAACAATGAAAGTATGAAAGAATAAACCCAATAAAGGTGAAGAGGTAGCCTGAGCATCCAAGATCCTCCTTCAAAGGGGTGAAAGAGAGAGTGTTTGCCTCGTTTCTGCCAAAGATCCCTAACTAAAGGACGTGCAAGCCCTTATATACTAATCTAGAGTTACAAAAGATTACAAAAGCCCAAGCCCAAAAAGTGCCGCTCAGCGCCATTTACCGCTCAGCGGTGGTTACGCGTCTTCTTTCTTCCCCTCAGCGGCCATTTGCCCCTCAGCGGTTCCAACGCCACCTCTTGAGTGCCGCTCAGCGGTAGTTTGCCGCTGAGCGGTGCCTTCGACTTCTCCTTTTTGCACTCTTTCTTGTCTTTTCTAATGTCCTCTCTCTCATTCTTCACTTCTTTCACCAAATTCACCTCAAAACCTGCACAAAAACACTCAAATCAAGCATAAACCTGTCCAGCTCTCTTATTTCTGAAAATATAAACAAAATGCATGATTTCAAGCTAGTTTCTAAGTCTAAAGGTTGCTTTTAGTATCACTTTTAAGCATGAAAATAACAGTTTTTCAACTGTTATCACAACCCCAAACTTAGAACTTTGCTTGTCCTCAAGCAAACAAAATGTAACTCCATCTCCAACCAATTCATATGATGGTTCACTCATTCAAAATCCTCTTTTCAAGATAAGTAATAACTTCACTCAAACTTATGACCAAGAGTTAATTCAAGATGTGCACATGCTTTAGTGTTCACAAAGTCATTTAAGTTCCAACAAATGCTATTTTTCATGAATGATCAATCAATTAAGCATGGATGTTCATGTGCTTATGGAATCTTTCCTCACTAGGTAAAGTGTTTCACTCAACACACAAGTGTATAAGAGGTAAAGTGTTTCACTCATTCACTCCACTATCACAATGTCACATGAATCAACTTTGCCTTTCATTTAACCACAATCAAATACATTCACAAGCATGCATCATCACAAGGACTTTTCAATGGCTTATAATGTGGCTGGGCTAACAAGAAAATTGGTTTTTCTGGATCACAAAATCCTTGAGTTAAGAGAATCATAACAACACAATTATTCTTATTCATTCCCAACTTTCTTTTGCTTTTTTTTTTTTTTGCATTTGCATTGAGCTTTGCTTCTTTTTCTTTTCTTTGCTTTTTCTTTGCATATTTTTACTTTTAGCTCTTAGCTCAATGCTTTTTCCTTTTTCATGTTTCCCCAATAACCCCAAACTTGAACATTTAACAATACCACACAAGATCTTCTACTTAACTCAAGGTAAAGATTTTCAATCAAGGGTGTTCAGTGTATATTTAAGGCTAAGGGTTCAACGGATAGAACACAACGTGTTCTCTTTTAGAAGGCTAACTTTATGAATTTGGCCAATAAAAAGGGTTTCAAAAACACGGCCTTTGATCATATGATGCAAAATAAGCAATTGATTCAATCATAGAAAACCTGGGCAAAGTCATTCATGCTTTCACAGTAATAGCATTCAACAATAACAACTCTGGAGCTCAAAACCTCACATATAAGCTCATTCACATTTGACATGCACATCCTGCTTAATTTCACAATCACAATCATGATATTATGCATTTGTTCACAAAGCTTGTGAATCACCTGTAAAAGCATTTTAATGTGCACATCATCTCAACATCACTCAATCAATAAGCATCATCAAGCATTACTTATCACACAATCACAGTTAATAGCAAACCATCATAACAAACCAGGTGTTCAATAGAGTACATCAAACCCTAATCTAAAAACAAAAACAAATAAGTTCAGAAAACTTAAACCATAAAAGCATAATCATATGATAGCATTCATCAGTAAATGCTATCTCAGCTCCTCATCAGTCCGAGCTCTCTGTATCTTCCTCTTCTTGAATCTTATAGTCTTGATTCTTTTTGCCCGATGAGGAGGCCATCCCTACATCAAACATAATTCACAAAACCAACAGATACATTGTTAAGCATTAGTAAACCACAATGAAGAAATCACCCCTTCAATGATGCTCTCTCCCAACCCCAAACTTAGATGGAAAACTAGTGAGAAAGTGAGTGAAAGGGAGATTTTCTTAAAAGGGAATAGGGAAAAGATGTGGAGAACCTTGGAAAAGGTATGTGGGAGTGTGTGTGCAGAGAAGAGCCTGAAAATATAAAAACGCGCAGCTTAGGGTTTAAAAATACCCCAATGGGCTAGGGTTCCGCTAAGGGGAACTTAAGCCCATCTGCGATAGTACCGCTCAGCGGTAATTGCCGCTCAGCGGCACTTTCGTGATGTGCCCTTCTCCTTCTTTTCTTGACCTAAGTGCCTTCCTAACATACCCCTCATAGATTCCCTGCAATTCAATGTTAAAAATGCTTATGAAAATCCTAAAAATAAACAAACAGAAAACAATCAATCAACTGGGTTGCCTCCCAGGTAGCGCTTGTTTAACGTCACGAGCCTGACCCAAAATCCACCAACACCCATCAGTAGGTGTTTCAAACTTACCAGCACCCATCAGTAGGTGCAAAATCTTCTCACCAACACCCATCAGTAGGTGTTACAAACTTAGTATCCTTCAGTAGATACTTAATCACCTAGCATCCTTCAGTAGATGCTAGATCCAACAAAATAATGTCCAGAATAATGTTCACAAATTATAAATTACAAAATCAAATCAAAAGTTTGTAAATCCACTGGGTTGCCTCCCAGCAAGCGCTTCTTTAACGTCACTAGCTTGACCCTGTTAAAGCTCACATTCCATCTTCTTTATAATTGATGTAGTCCTTCCACCAACCTTTCAACTGCTTCCTTTGGACTGTTTTGAACTCTCTAGAATATGGAGACTCTATCTCTATCATCTCCTTCTCTTTAAAGCCTTTAATAACCCACAACTTGTTCTTGAGTCTTACAGGTGTGCCAAGTTGGAGTCTTAATTTTTTCCAGTCTCTAGGAACTTCTTCTCCTTTTCCAATCTCTTCTACCTTGGGTGCCTGAAAATACAAACAATGGTTATCAGAAACCTTAAGATTTTTATTTTTACCTCTAGTTATGGGTGCATCTCGAAATGCAGCTTTATAACTGGCTTCTTCCTCCTTTGCTTGTATCTCATCTTTGAACACATCCACCACCACTTTCTCCTCTCTGTCTTGGAGAACCACTATACCTTCATTCACATCAATGATAGCCCTGGCCGTTTTCATAAACGGTCTTCCAAGTATGATAGGTATCTTCTCGGTCTCCATCTTCATCACCACAAAGTCTGCCAAGAACTGAAGTTTGCCAACACAAACTATAATGTCCTCTACAATTCCACTTGACTCCTTTGAAGATCCATCGGCCATTACTATTCTAACCTTTGCAGGTTTCATTTTAACCTTGCCAATTTGCTCCAGTAAAGAATAAGGCATCAAGTTAACACTTGAACCTAAATCAAGGAGAGCTTTCTTTACCTTTTTCTTCCCTATAGAACAAGGGATAGAAAAGCTGCCTGGATCAGATGCTTTAGGAGGGAATGGCTCTTTTTTAACAGCTATACACTTCTTTGCTTCCTCATCTCTACGTCTTTTCTTTATAGAGATGTTCTCATCAGATTTTGTGTAAACTGTGATTTTCTGTAGAATCTGCTCCCAAGGTGCTTCATTATCCAACATATTAAATAATTCTGTGAAATCCATTTGTTTCTCCTGATTTATTGGAAAAGGAAAATTACTTTCACTCTCTATTTCTCTTCTTTCTTCTGTTTCTTCTTCTTCTTCCAACTCAATGATCTCTTCATTTACACTCTTGACCACTTTGCACTCTTCTCTGGGGTTAACCTCAGTATTAGCCCCAAAGTTTCTGTTGGGTCTTTCTTCCAATTGCTTGGTGATCTGACCCATCTGAATCTCCAGATTCTTTATAGCAGCTTCAGTGCTCTTTTGAGAAGATTCAGTTTTTTGGATGAATTGCTGAAGAGTTTCTTCCAACTTTGTTGATCTGTCATTAAGCATAGATAATTGTTGCCACAAAGTTGGTTGCTGCTGCTGCTTATTAAACTGATTAGCCTGCCCAGTTTGTCCTTGACCAATGCTTGGATGTGGTTTCCAACCCTGATTATAATTTCCTTGACGGTATGGAAACTGATTAGCCATGAAGTTAACATCCTCCAAGGCCTCTACTGGAAAAGCACACTGGCCATTGATGTGATCACCTCCACACAGTTCGCACAACTGGGTTTGTACCTGTGCAGCAGATTTTAACTCTTTAGGTAGTGAAGCAAGAGTTTTGGTCAGAGTTTCCAGCTGTTGAGTTAGAATCTTATTCTGTGCTAGCAGAGCATCATGGGTTTGTAATTGAAGAACCCCTTTCTGTTGCATAGGGGCGCCTCTTTCATTGTGAAGCTCATTATCACTTGTAGCCATATTTTCAATAATTTCAGTTGCTTCCTCTGGAGTTTTCCATTTGATATTGCCTCCAGCTGAGGCATCCAACATCATCTTGGTTTGTGAACCAAGCCCTCCAAGGAAAGTTAGGACTACTTCTTGATCTTCAAAGCCATGCGTGGGAGTTTTACGTAACAAGCTTTTATACCTGTCCCATGCATGTCCCAGTGATTCCTCCATGCCCTGCTTGAATGAAGATATCTCTTGCTTTCCTTTAGTCACTTTAGATTGTGGGAAGTATTTGCTTAGAAACTTTGTAACCACTGCTTCCCACTCCGTGAAACTTTCTTCTGGAAAAGAGTTCAACCAAAGCTTAGCATTGCCTCCCAATGAGAAAGGAAACAAGCTAAGTTTGATAGCTTCGTCTGGCACCCCATTGATCTTGACCGTGTTGCAGATCTCATTAAATGTTGTAAGGTGCTCATATGGGCTTTCATGTGATAACCCATTAAATTGATTACTCTTTACCAGTTGAATTAATGCTGGTTTGACCTCCATGTTGGCTGCATTGACTCTAGGCCGAGCTATGCTATTGAAGTGCTGAGGTCCAGCAAGATTAGTGTAATCTGCAAGAGTTCTTCTAGCATTATTATTGTTCTCCATACTCCCTGTGCTGTGAACAGAACCTTGTGGTGATGATTGTAGGAGAGTTTCAGGAGAAGGGAAAAGTTCTCTGGACGTTCTGATTCTTCTCCTCCTTCTACTCTCGTCTAGCCCTTCAAGTAGTGGTTCTGTTGTTTTCTTACTTCTAGTTCGAATTGCCTTCTGCATGCACAAGAAAACAAAACCCTAGAACAGATTTGTTAGCACAAAAAGATATAGAAGAAAATAAAGATTGAAAAGATATAAGAAGATAAAAGATTTAGAAGATAGAATCAAATAAAATAGAATAAAACCTAATCTAAAAAATAAAATCTAATCTAAAAGATAAAATAAAATAAAATCTAACCTAAAAGATAAAAATAAAATCTAATAAAATCTAACCTAAAAATAAAAAAACAGAAAACAGAAAAACAGAAAACAGAAAAATAAAATAAAAATTCGAAAATAAAATAAAATAAAATCTAATCTAAAAAGATAAAAATAAAATCTAACCTAAAAGATAAAAATCAAATTTAATAAAATCTAACCTAAAAATAAAAAAAAACAGAAAACAAAAAAAACAGAAAACAGAAAAATAAAATAAAAATTCGAAAATAAAATAAAATAAAATCTAATCTAAAAAGATAAAAATAAAATCTAACCTAAAAGATAAAAATCAAATTTAAAAAGATAAAAAAATAAAAACAGAAAAAAATAAAAACAGAAATTCAAAATTAAAGTCAAAGGTAATCAATAATCACACAAATTAACCAGTTAAACCACGAATCCCCGGCAACGGCGCCAAAAACTTGATGGACAAATTTGTAAGCACCAAAATATGATGTCACAAACTTGTTTCACAATCGGCAAGTATGACCGAATCGTTCAAGTAATAAAACTTGGTAAGACCAAGTATCGTTCTTCCCAAAGGACTCACGGCCTAGTTTAGTTATGTGATTTCTTGATTAGCTAAGACTTAAGAAAACAATGATTGAAATTTTAATATGCAAGACGAAAATAAACATGTATGCATGAATTGATCAATGGCAAAGACATAAGATAAACACTTTCAATGGAATATATGAATGAATATGTTGTTGGGGGTCAATTTCATCTCATCCACTCTCATACATTTTAGGAATTCAACATTCAAATCATCATTGTTAATGCCACTCACTAATGTACCATTCTAGATGGCTTCTCCCTAATCAAATAGTTCATACAATTCCTAGCATTCCTAATGATTAGTTCATTACCTCAGGAGCTTAAGGCAACCAATATAATATTGTCAGTAAAATATTGGGAGAAATTCCCCGGATCTAGATTTCCCCGTACGTGTCCGTATCAACAAAACCAATAATCATGCATTAGAATGAGTTAAACAATGCAAGCATTGAGCAAAGAGGAAAAACCCTAACTAATGATGAAAAGAAAGCATATGTCTTAATTCAAAGATGTATTCAACAAATCCATATATGAGAGCTTCAAGAGATTACATTGATTCCCCAACAAACATACAAGGTTTAGTTCACCATATTCATGGTGAACCTAGATGAATAACAATGAAAGTATGAAAGAATAAACCCAATAAAGGTGAAGAGGTAGCCTGAGCATCCAAGATCCTCCTTCAAAGGGGTGAAAGAGAGAGTGTTTGCCTCGTTTCTGCCAAAGATCCCTAACTAAAGGACGTGCAAGCCCTTATATACTAATCTAGAGTTACAAAAGATTACAAAAGCCCAAGCCCAAAAAGTGCCGCTCAGCGCCATTTACCGCTCAGCGGTGGTTACGCGTCTTCTTTCTTCCCCTCAGCGGCCATTTGCCCCTCAGCGGTTCCAACGCCACCTCTTTAGTGTCGCTCAGCGGTAGTTTGCCGCTGAGCGGTGCCTTCGACTTCTCCTTTTTGCACTCTTTCTTGTCTTTTCTAATGTCCTCTCTCTCATTCTTCACTTCTTTCACCAAATTCACCTCAAAACCTGCACAAAAACACTCAAATCAAGCATAAACCTGTCCAGCTCTCTTATTTCTGAAAATATAAACAAAATGCATGATTTCAAGCTAGTTTCTAAGTCTAAAGGTTGCTTTTAGTATCACTTTTAAGCATGAAAATAACAGTTTTTCAACTGTTATCATCCCCATCGTCCACTTCCTCTTAGTCAACTTCCTCCACTTCCTCCACTTCGTCCACTTGGTCAATTTCCTCCATTTCGTCCACTTCCTCAACTTCGTCCACTTCCTCCACTTCGTCAACTTCGTTCACTTCCTCCACTTCGTCCCCTTCGTCCACTTCGACCACTTCGTCAACTTCGTCAACTTCGTCTACTTCGTCAACTTCGTCTATTTCCTCTACTTCCCACACTTCATCCACTTCTTCCCCTTCGTCCACTTCCTCCACTTCATCCACTTCGTCCACTTCCTTCATTTCCTCTATTTCCTCCACTTCGTCCACTTCTTCAACTTCCTGCACTTCCTGCACTTCCTGCACTTCCTTCACTTCGTCCCCTTCGTCCACTTCCTCCACTTTGTCAACTTCGTCCACATCCTCCACTAAGTCCACTTCTTCCACTTCGTCAATTTCTTCCACTTCGTCGACCTCGTGGTCCACTTCGTCCACTTCGTCCAATTTGTCCACGTCGTCCAGCTCGACCACTTCGTCCACTTCCTCCATTCCGTCCACTTCGTCCACTATGTCCACTTTGTTAGCAAAATGATGAAGATGAAGTTTTGATGATGTCCAAATCAAGTCAAGAGAAATCAAGATTCAAGATGTTATGAAGACTTGTATTGCTATGGAAAGCTTTTGTAATAATTGTAGTTTAGTGTCTAGGACTTAGATTTTTAGTGGTTTTGATTCCATGTAATTTTATATTATATAATTTATGTCCAGAGTCAAAATCACACTGTTTTAATCTATTAAAACAAGTATTAATCGATTAAAACGAGTAAAAGCTGAAAACTCAACTTTTTCCGATTTAATAGATTAAAATGTATTTTAATCTATTAGCTAATCGATTAAAATACATTTTAATCGATTAAAGCTGACCGTTGGAGTTTTCAAGCTTTTGAAAAGTAGTCGTTGCTCTGTAATAATCGATTAAGGCTTATAATAATCGATTAGTTAATCGATTATGCTTGAGAATAATCGATTAACACTAGCCGTTGGGGTTTTCAGATTTGAAAAACTAGCCGTTGTACTCATTATTAATCGATTAATATTTATGTTAATCGATTAAATGCGTTAGATGGCCCGTTTTCAAAGAATGGAAGAGTATTTGGCTGAGCCTATAAAATAGCTCACTCTTGATCTCAAAAACAACTCTTCCCTTGTGCTCTAGTACTCATAAATCATTGAGACTTGTGTGCTCTTATTCGGCTTGTGAAACTCTTGTCTGTGGAGCTGGTGAAGTGCTGCTACGGTGACAAAGGAAATAGCCGGTTCATCCTTGGTGTGTCTAAGGAGGTGTTCGGAAGAGAATCATCCTTCGTGAAGTATTCAGAGGAGGTGTTCATCCTTTGTGAAGACTCAAAGGAGGTGTAGGTTCATCTCTTGTGGTATCAAGAGAGGTGGTTTCTAAACTTTTACAAATTGTGTTTCTTTGTGATTGTAATTTGTAATTGTTTTGTGTTAGTGAAAAAGGTTTATCTTGTTTGAGATAAGCGACTGGACGTAGGATTGGTAAGATCCGAACCAGGATAAAATCATCTGTGCAAATTTCTCTCAACCTTACTCTCTTTATTTGTCTTTATTATTTGCTTGGTAAGTTTAATTGAGTAGAAATTAAAAGGCACACGTTTGTATTAAAAACCCTCTTGGTTTGTTATTCCACGCTAACAATTCCGCTGCAGCGATTCTAACACACTTCTTCAGCTTCCTCCACTTCCTCCACTTCCTCCACTTCGTCCACTTCGTCCACTTCCTCCACTTCCTCCTCTTCCGCCACTTCGTCCTCTTCCTCCTCTTACGCCACTTCGTCCACTTCCTCCACTTCCTCCACTTGCTCCACTTCCTCCACTTGCTCCACTTCCTCCACTTCGTCAACTTCCTCCACTTCCTCCACTTCCTCAAGTTCGTCCACTTCCTCCACTTCCTCCTCTTCCGCCACTTCGTCCACTTCCTCCACTTCCTCCACCTCCTTCACTTCGTCCACATCGCCTACTTCCTCCACTTCCTCGACTTCTTCCACTTCTTCAACTTCCTCCACTTCCTCGTCTTCCTCCACTTCGTCCAATTCCGCCACTTCCACCACTTCCTCCCCTTCCTCCCCTTCCTCCACTTCGTCCACTTCCTCCACTTTGTCCCCTTCTTCAACTTCCTCCCCTTCCTCCAATTCCTCCACTTCGCCCTCTTAATCCACTTCATCCACTTCGTCCACTTCGTCGACTTCGACCACTTCGTCCACTTCGACCACTTCGTCCACTTCCTCCATTTCCTCCACTTCTTCCACTTCCTCCACTTCCCCCACTTCCTCCATATTCTCCACTTCTCCCACTTCGTCCACTTCGTTTACTTTCTGCACTACGTCAACTTTGTCCACTTCCTCCACCTCCTTCACTTTGTCCACTTCGTCCCCTTCGTCCATTTCCTCCACTTCCTACAGTTCCTCCACTTCCTCCACTTCTTCCACTTCTTCCACTTTGTCCACTTCGACCACTTCGTCCACTTCCACCATTTCCTCCACTTCCTCCACTTCGTCCACTTCTTCAACTTCCTCCAATTCCTCCACTTCCTCCCCCTCCTCTACTTTCTTCAATTGCTCCACTTCGCCCCCTTCGTCCACATCGTCCACTTCGTCAACTTCCTCCACTTCCTCCACTTCCTCCAGTTCCTCCACTTCGTCCACTTCCTCTAGTTCATCATCTTCCTCCACTTCGTCCACTTCTTCAACTTCGTCCGCTTCCTTCACTTCGTCAACTTCGTCGACTTCGTCGACTTCGACCACTTCGTGCACTTCCTCCACTTCCTCATTTCCTCCATTTCGTCCACTTCGTCCACTTCCTCCACATCGTCCCCTTCTTCCACTTCCTCCACTTCCTCCACTTCCTCCACTTCGTCCACTTTGTCCACTTCGCCCACTTCGACCACTTCGCCCACTTCGTCCACTTCGCCCACTTCGTCCACTTCCTCCACGTCGTCAAATTCGTCTGCTTCCTCTACTTCGTCAACATCGTCCACTTCTTCCATTTCGTCCGCTTCGCCCACTTCGTCCACTTCGCCCACTTCGTCCACTTTGTCCACTTCGCCCACTTCATCCTCTTCGCCCAGTTCGCCCACTTTGTCCACTTGGTCCACTTCGTCCAATTCGTCAACTTCCTCCACTTCCTCCACTTCCTCCACTTCTTCCAGTTCGTCCTCTTCTTCATCTTCCTCCTCCTCCTCCACTTCGTCTTCTTCGTCCGCTTCGTCAACTTCCTCTACTTCTTCCACTTCTTCCACTTCGTCCACTTCGTACTGTTCCTCAACTTCCTCCACTTCCTCCTCTACATCCACTTCGTCCATTTCCTCCACTTCCTCCGTTTCCTTCACTTCCTCCACTTCCTCTACTTCGTCCTCTTCCTCCACGTCTTCCACTTTGTCCCCTTCGTCCACTCCGTCCACTTCGTCAACTTCCTCCACTTCCTCCACTTCGTAAACTTGGTCCACTCCGTCCACTTCGTCAACTTCCTCCACTTCCTCCACTTCATAAACTTGGTCCACTTCCTCCACTTCGTCCACTTTGTCCACTTCCTCAACTTCCTCTACTTCCTCCACTTCTTCAAGTTTGGCCACTTCGACCACTTCCTCCACTTCCTCCACTTCTTCCACTTTGTCCCCTTCGTCCACTTTGTCCACTTCGTCAACTTCCTCCACTTCAACCACTTTGTCCACTTCCTCCACTTCGTCCACTTCCTCGACTTTCTCCACTTCGTCCACTTCTACCACTTCCTCCACTTCGTCAACTCCGTCCGCTTCCTTCACTTCCTCCACTTCTTCCACCTTGTCAACTTCATCCACTTTGTCCACGTCCTCTACTTTGTCCACTTCCTACACTTCGTCCACTTCTTCCACTTCTTAAACTTCGTCATCTTCCTCCACTTCCTCCACTTCCTCCACTTCGTCCACTTCTTCAACTTCGTCCACTTCGTCCACTTCCTCCCTTTCGTCCACTTCGTCCACTCCACTTCGTCAACTTCTTCCACTTCCTCTACTTCGTCAACTTCGTCCACTTCCTCCACTTCGTCAACTTCGTCGACTTCCTCCATTTCGTCCACTTCGTTCACTTCCTACACTTCCTCCACTTCCTCCACTTCCTCTACTACGTCCACTTCGTCATCTTTTTCCACTTCTTCAACTTCCTCCACTTCCTCCACTTCCTCCACTTCCTCCACTCCTTCCACTCCGTTCACTTCGTCCACTTCGTCAACTTCCTCCACTTCCTCCATTTCCTACACTTCCTCCACTTCCTCCACTTCCTTCACTACCTCCACTTCAACATCTTCGTCCACTTCTTCAACTTCCTCCACTTCCTCCACAACTTCCACTTCGTCCATTTCCTCCACTTCCTCAACTTCTTCCACCGCGTCAACTTCATTCACTTCTTCAACTTCCTCCACTTCCTCAACTTCTACCACTTTGTCCACTTCCTCCACTTCGTCCACTTCTTCCACTTCCTCCACTTCGTCAACTTCGTCCAATTCGTCCACTTCGACCTCTTCGTCTACTTCATCCACTTCGTCCACTTCGTCCACTTCTTCAACTTCCTCCATTTGCTCCACTTCCTCCACTTCGCCCACTTCGTCCACGTCGTCAACTTCGTGCATTTTGACCTCTTCGTCCATTTCCTCCACTTCCTCCACTTCCTCAACTTCCTCCACTTCGTCCCCTTCGTCCCCATCGTCCACTTCGTCAACTTCCTCCGCTTCCTCAACTTCCTGCACTTCCTCCACATCCTCCACTTCGTCAACTTCGTCCACTTCCTCCACATCCTCCACTTCGTCCACTTCGTCAACTTCCTTTACTTCCTCCACTTTGTCCACTTCCTCCAGTTCATCCACATCGTCCACTTCCTCGACTTTCTCCACTTCGTCCACTTCTACCATTCCTCCACATCGTCAACTCCGTCCGCTTCCTTCATTTCCTCCACTTCTTCCACCTCGTCAACTTCGTCCACTTCTTCAACTTCCTCCACTTCTTCCGTTTCTACCACTTCGTCAAGTTCATCCACTTTGTCCACGTCCTCTACTTTGTCCACTTCCTACACTTCTTCCACTTCTTCAACTTCGTCATCTTCCTCCATTTCCTCCACTTCCTCCACTTCCTCCACTTCCTCTACTTCCTCCATTTCCTCCACTTCCTCCACTTCCTCCACTTCCTCTACTTCCTCTACTTCCTCCATTTCCTCCACTCCCTCCACTTCCTCCACTTCCTCCACTTCCTCAACTTCGTCCACTTCGTCAATTTCCTCCACTTCATCCACTTTCTCCACTTTGTCCTCTTCCTCCACTTCGTCAACTTCGTCCACTTCCTCCACTTCGTCCCCATCGTCCACTTCGTCAACTTCCTATGCTTCCTCAACTTCCTCTACTTCCTCCACATCCTCCACTTCGTCAACTTCCTCCACTTCGTCCGTTTCGTCCACTTCGTCAACTTCCTTCACTTCCTCCAATTTGTCCACTTCCTCCACTTCATCCACTTCCTCCACTTCGTCCACTTCCTCGACTTCCTCCACTTTTCCACTTCTACCACTTCCTCCACTTCGTCAACTTCGTCTGCTTCCTTCACTTCCTCCACTTCTTCCACATCGTCAACTTCGTCCACTTCTTCAACTTCCTCCACTTCCTCCATTTCCTCCACTTCTTCCACTTCGTCCACTTCTTCAACTTCGTCCACTTCCTCCACGTCCTCCACTTCCCCAACTTCCTCCACTTTGTCCACTTCGTCCACTTCGTCCTCTTCGTGCACTTCGTCCACTTCGTGCACTTCGTCCACTTCGTCCACTTCGTCCACTTCGTCCACTTCGTCAACTTCGTCAGCTTCGTTCACTTCGTCCACTTCGTTCACTTCGTCCACTTCCTCCACTTCGTCAACTTCGTCCACTTCGTCCACTTCGTTCACTTCCTACACTTCGTCCACTTCGTCCACTTCCTCCACTACGTCCACTTCGTCATCCTTGTCCACTTCTTCAACTTCCTCCACTTCCTCCACTTCCTCCACTCCGTCCACTCCGTCCACTTCGGCCACATCCTCCACTTCGGCCACTTCCTCCACTTCCTCAATTCCCCCACTTCGTCCACTTTGTCCACTTCCTCTACTTCCTCCACTTCGTCCACTTCCTCTACTTCCTCCACTTCCTCCACTTCGTTAACTTTATCCACTTCCTCTACTTCATCAACTTCGTCCAATTCCTCCACTTCGTCAACGTCCTCCATTTCGTTCACTTTGTCCACTTCCTCCATTTCCTCCCCTTCGTCCACCCCCTCAACTTCGTCCTCTTCCTCAACTTGCTTCACTTCCTCTGCTTCATCCACTTCCTCCATTTCCTCCACTTCGTCCACTTCGTTCTCTTCCTCCACTTCCTCCACTTCCTCCACTTTGTCCCCTTCGTCCACTTCGTCCACTTCATCAACTTCCTCCACTTCCTCCAGTTTGTCCACTTCCTCAACTTCCTCAACTTTCTCCACTTCTTTCACTTCTTCCAGTTCGTCCACTTCGACCACTTCCTCCACTTCGTCCACTTCGTCCACTTCCTCCACTTCGTCAACTTCGTCCGCTTCGTCCACTTCGTCAACTTCGTCCACTTCTTCCATTTCTTCCGCTTCGTCCACTTCGTCCACTTCGCACACTTCGTCCACTTCGATCACTTCATCCACTCTGCCTCTTCCCCCAGTTCCTCGACTTTCTCCACTTCGTCCCCATCGTGCACTTCCTCCACTACCTCAACTTCATCCACTTCGTCAATTTCCTCCACTTCATCCACTTTCTCCAATTCGTCCACTTCTTCCACTTCGTCAACTTCGTCCACTTCCTCCACTTCGTCAATTTCGTCCACTTCGTCCGCTTCGTCCACTTCGCCCGCTTCGTCAACTTCGTAAACTTCGTCCACTTCGATCACTTCGTCCACTTCTTCCACTTCGTCCGCTTCGTCCACTTCGTCAACTTCGCCCGCTTCGTCAACTACGTAAACTTCGTCCACTTCGACCACTTCGACCACTTCGTCCACTTCGTCAACTTCCTCAACTTTCTCCACTTCCTCCACTTCGTCAACTTCCTCCACCTCCTCCACTTCGTCCACTTTGTCCACTTCCTCAGCTTTCTCCACTTCCTCCACTTCTTCCAGTTCGTCCACTTCGACCACTTCGACCACTTCATCCACTTCCTCCACTTCTTCCACTTCCTCCACTTCCTCCATTTCCTCCACTTCGTCAACTTCCGCCACTTCCTCAACTTTGCCCACTTTGTCCACTTCCGTAACTTCCTCCACTTCCTCGACTTCGACCACATCCTCCACTACCTCCACTTCTTCCACTTCCTCCACTTCCTCCACTTCGTCAAATTCGTCCGCTTCTTACATTTTGACCGCTTCGTCCACTTCGTCCAATTCGCCCACTTCGTCCACTTGCTCGACTTCTTCCATATCCTTAACTTCCTCCACTTCCTCCAGTTCGTCCCCATCGTCCACTTCCTCCACTTTCTCCACTTCGTCCACTTGGTCAATTTCCTCTGTTTCGTCCACTTCCTCCACTTTGTCCACTTCCTCCACTTCCTCCACTTCTTCCACTTCCTCCACTTCCTCCACTTCGTCAACTTCGTGCTGTTCCTCCACTTCGTCAACTTAGTCCACTTCCTCCACTTCGTCAATTTTTTCCACTTCTTCCCCTTCGTTCGCTTCGTCCACTTCGCACGCTTCGTGAACTTCGTCAACTTCATCCACTTCGACCTCTTCGTCCACTTCGTCAACTTCCTCCACTTCCTCCTCTTCCTCCACTTCGACCACTTCCTCCACTTCCTCCACTTCTTCCACTTCCTCTATTTCCTCCACTTCCTCCACTTCGTGAACTTCCTCCACTTCCTCCACTTCCTCAACTTTTTCCACTTTGTCCACTTCCTCATCTTCCTCCACTTCGTCCACTTCGTCCACTTCTTCCACTTCGTCCACTTCGACCACTTCCTCCACTACCTCCACTTCTTCCACTCCCTCCACTTCGTCAACTTTGTCCACTTCCTCCACTTCCTCCATTTCGTCCACTTCCTCCACTTCATCAACTTCGTCCGCTTCTTACATTTTGACCACTTCGTCTACTTCTTCCACCTCGCCCACTTCGTCAACTTCGTCCACTTCGACCACTTCGTCCACTTCCTCCACTTCGTCGACTTCGACCATTTCCTCCACTACCTTCTGTTCCTCCACTTCCTCCACTTCCTCCACTTCCTCCACTTCGTCAACTTTGTCCACTTCCTCCACTTCCTCCATATCCTCCACATCCTCCACTTCCTCCACTTCGTCAACTTCGTCCGCTTCGTCCACTTTGTCCTCTTCGTCCACTTCGCCCACTTCGTCAACTTCGTCCACTTCGACCACTTCGTCCACTTCCTCGACTTCTTCCATTTCCTCCACTTTCTCCACTTTCTCCACTTCCTCCACTTCGTCCCCATCGTCCACTTCCTCTTTGTCAACTTCCTCCACTTCCTCCACTTCGTCCACTTGGTCAATTTCCTCCATTTCGTCCACTTCCTCCACTTCCTCAACTTCGTCCACTTCCTCCACTTCCTCCACTTCGTCAACTTCGTTCACTTCCTCCACTTCGTCCCCTTCGTCCACTTCGACCACTTCGTCAACTTTGTCAACTTCGTCCACTTCGTCAACTTTGTCCACTTCCTCCACTTCCTCCACATCCTCCACTTCTTCCACTTCATCAACTTCCTCCACTTCCTCCACTTTCTCCACTTCCTCAACTTCATCCACTTCCTCCACTTCCTCCAGTTCGTCCACTTCAACCACTTCCTCCACTTCTTCCACTTCCTCCACATCGTCAATTTCCTCCACTTCGTCCACTTCGTCCACATTGTCCACTTCCTCCACGTCCTCCACTTCGTCCACTTCCTCAACTTCCTCCACTTCCTCCACTTCTTCCAGTTCGTCGACTTCGTCCACTTCCTCCACTTCGTCCACTTCCTCTACTTCCTCTACTTCCTCCACGTGGTCCACTTCCTCCACTTCGTCCACTTCCTCCTCTTCCTCCACTTCGTCAACTTCCTCCAATTCCTCTGCTTCGTCAACTTCCTCCATTTCGTTCACTTTGTCCACTTCCTCCATTTCCTCCACTTTGTCCACCTCCTCCACTTCATCCACTTCGTCAACTTCGTCAACTTTGTCAACTTTGTCCAATTCGTACACTTCGTCGACTTCCTCCACTCTTCCACTTCGTCCACTTAGTCCTCTTCCTCAAATAACTCCACTTCATCCACTTCGTCAACTTCCTCCACTTCCTCCACTTCGTCCACTTCTTCCAGTTCGTCCTCTTCTTCATCTTCCTCCTCTTCCTCCACTTCGTCTTCTTCTTCTGCTTCGTCAACTTCCTCCACCTCTTCAACTTCTTCCACTTCGTCCACTTCGTACTGTTCCTCAACTTCCTCCACTTCCTCCTCTACGTCCACTTCTTCCATTTCATCCGCTTCGTCCACTTCGCCCACTTCGACCACTTCGCCCACTTCGTCCACTTGGTCCACTTCGCCCACTTGGTCCACTTGGTCCACTTCACCCACTTCGCCCACTTCGTCCTCTTCGCCCACTTCGTCCTCTTCGCGCACTTCGTCCACTTGGTCCACTACGTCCACTTCGTCAACTTCCTGAACTTCGTCCACTTCTTCCGCTTCGTCCAGTTCGTCCTCTTCTTCCAGTTCGTCTTCTTCGTCCGCTTCGTTAACTTCCCCTACTTCTTCCACTTCGTCCTCTTCCTCGACTTCCTCCATTTCCTCCACTTCCTCCACTTCGTCCTCTTCCTCGACTTGCTCCACTTCCTCCATTTCCTCCACTTCCTCCACTTCCTCCACTTTGTCCACTTCTTCAACTTCCTCCACTTCGTCAACTTCGTCCACTTCATCCACTTCGTCAACTTTGTCCACTTCCTCTACTTCGTCCACTTCCTCAACTTCCTCCACTTCGTCAACTTCGTTCACTTCGTTCACTTCCTACACTTCCTCCACTTCGTCCACTTCCTCCACTACGTCCACTTCGTTATCTTTGTCCACTTCTTCAACTGCCTCCACTTCCTCCACTCCTTCCACTCCGTCCACTTCGTCCACTTGGTCTACTTCGTCCACTTCGTCCACTTCGTCCCCTTCCTCCACTTCGTCCACTTCCTCCACTTGGTCCACTTCCTCCATTTCCTCCACTTCGTCCACCTCCTCCACTTCGTCCACTTCGTCAACTTCCTCCACTTCGTCAACTTCCTCCACTTCCTCCACTTTTTCCACTTCGTCCACTTCGTTCTCTTCCTCAACTTCGTCCACTACGTCCACTTCGTCACCTTCCTCCACTTCCACCACTTCGTCCACTTATTCCGCTTCGTCCACTTCGTCCTCTTCGTCCTCTTCATCCTCTTCCTCCACTTCGTCTTCTTCGTCCGCTTCGTCCTCTTCCACAACTTCCTCCACTTCCTCTGCTTCATCCACTTCGTCCACTTCCTGCAATTCCTCCATTTCCTCCACTTCGTCCACTTCGTTCTCTTCCTCCACTTACTCCACTTTGTCCCCTTCGTCCACTTCGTCAACTTCCTCCACTTCCTCTACTTCCTCCACTTCTTCCACTTCGTCAACTTCCTCCACTTCCTCCACTTCTTCTACTTCCTCCAGTCTGTCCATTTCCTCAACTTCCTCAACTTTCTCCACTTCCTTCACTTCTTCCAGTTCGTCCACTTCGACCAGTTCCTCCACTTCCTCCACTTCTTCCACTTCCTCTACATCCTCCACTTCCTCCACTTCGTCAACTTCCTTCACTTGCTCCACTTCGTCACCTCATCCACTTCCTGCACTTTCTCCACTTCGTCAACTTCCTCCACTTCGTCAACTTCGTCAACTTCCTCCACCTCATCCACTTCCTCCACTTCCTCCACTTCGTCCCCATCGTGCACTTCCTCCACTTCCTCAACTTCGTCCACTTCGTCAACTTCCTCCACTTCATCCACTTTCTCCACTTTGTCCTCTTCGTCCACTTCGTCAACTTCGTCCACTTCGTCAATTCCGTCAACTTCGTCCACTTCCTCCACTTCCTCTTTTCGTCCCCTTCGTCCCCATCGTCCACTTCGTCAACTTCCTCCGCTTCCTCAACTTCCTCCATTTCCTCCACTTTCTCTACATCCTCCACTTCGTCAACTTCTTCCACTTCCTCCACTTCGTCAACTTCCTCCACATCCTGCACTTCCTCCACTTTCTCCACTCCGTCAACATTGTCAACTTCGTCCACTTCGTAAACTTCCTCCACTTCGTCGACTTCCTCCACTTCCTCCACGTCATCAACGTCGTCCACTTCTTCCACTTTATCCACTTCGTCCACTTCTACCACTTCATCCACTTCGTCAACTCCGTCCGCTTCCTTCACTTCCCCCACTTCTTTCACCTCGTCAACTTCGTCCACTTCTTCAACTTCGTCCACTTCTTCCACTTCAACGACTTCGTCAACTTCATCCACGTCCTCTACTTTGTCCACTTCCTACACTTCGTCCACTTCTTCCACTTCTTCAACTTCGTCATCTTCCTCCACTTCCTCCTTTTTCTCCATTTCCTCCACTTCCTCCACTTCCTCCACTTCTTCAACTTCGTGCACTTCCTCCACTTCGTCAACTTTGTCCACTTCCTCCACTTCGTCCACTTCGTCCACTTCGTCCACTTCGTCCACTTCCTCCACTTCGTCAACTTCGTCCACTACGTCCACTTCGTTCACTTCCTACACTTCCTCCACTTCGTCCACTTCCTCCACTACGTCCACTTCGTCATCTTTGTCCACTTCTTCAACTTCCTCCACTTATTGCACTTCCTCCACCCCTTCCACTCCGTCCACTTCGTCCAGATGGTCTTCTTCGTCCACTTCGTCCCCTTCCTCCCCTTCCTCCACTTCCTCCACTTCGTCCACTTCCTCCACTTCCTCCATTTCCTCCACTTCGTCCACCTCCTCCACTTCGACCACTTCGTCAACTTCGTCCACTTCGTCAACTTCCTCCACTTTTTCCACTTCGTCCACTTCATCCTCTTCCTCCACTTCACCCACATCCTCCACTACGTCCACTTCGTTATCTTTGTCCACTTCTTCAACTGCCTCCACTTCCTCCACTCCTTCCACTCCGTCCACTTCGTCCACTTGGTCTACTTCGTCCACTTCGTCCACTTCGTCCCCTTCCTCCACTTCGTCCACTTCCTCCACTTGGTCCACTTCCTCCATTTCCTCCACTTCGTCCACCTCCTCCACTTCGTCCACTTCGTCAACTTCCTCCACTTCGTCAACTTCCTCCACTTCCTCCACTTTTTCCACTTCGTCCACTTCGTTCTCTTCCTCAACTTCGTCCACTACGTCCACTTCGTCACCTTCCTCCACTTCCACCACTTCGTCCACTTCTTCCGCTTCGTCCACTTCGTCCTCTTCGTCCTCTTCATCCTCTTCCTCCACTTCGTCTTCTTCGTCCGCTTCGTCCTCTTCCACAACTTCCTCCACTTCCTCTGCTTCATCCACTTCGTCCACTTCCTGCAATTCCTCCATTTCCTCCACTTCGTCCACTTCGTTCTCTTCCTCCACTTACTCCACTTTGTCCCCTTCGTCCACTTCGTCAACTTCCTCCACTTCCTCTACTTCCTCCACTTCTTCCACTTCGTCAACTTCCTCCACTTCCTCCACTTCTTCTACTTCCTCCAGTCTGTCCATTTCCTCAACTTCCTCAACTTTCTCCACTTCCTTCACTTCTTCCAGTTCGTCCACTTCGACCAGTTCCTCCACTTCCTCCACTTCTTCCACTTCCTCTACATCCTCCACTTCCTCCACTTCGTCAACTTCCTTCACTTGCTCCACTTCGTCACCTCATCCACTTCCTGCACTTTCTCCACTTCGTCAACTTCCTCCACTTCGTCAACTTCGTCAACTTCCTCCACCTCATCCACTTCCTCCACTTCCTCCACTTCGTCCCCATCGTGCACTTCCTCCACTTCCTCAACTTCGTCCACTTCGTCAACTTCCTCCACTTCATCCACTTTCTCCACTTTGTCCTCTTCGTCCACTTCGTCAACTTCGTCCACTTCGTCAATTCCGTCAACTTCGTCCACTTCCTCCACTTCCTCTTTTCGTCCCCTTCGTCCCCATCGTCCACTTCGTCAACTTCCTCCGCTTCCTCAACTTCCTCCATTTCCTCCACTTTCTCTACATCCTCCACTTCGTCAACTTCTTCCACTTCCTCCACTTCGTCAACTTCCTCCACATCCTGCACTTCCTCCACTTTCTCCACTCCGTCAACATTGTCAACTTCGTCCACTTCGTAAACTTCCTCCACTTCGTCGACTTCCTCCACTTCCTCCACGTCATCAACGTCGTCCACTTCTTCCACTTTATCCACTTCGTCCACTTCTACCACTTCATCCACTTCGTCAACTCCGTCCGCTTCCTTCACTTCCCCCACTTCTTTCACCTCGTCAACTTCGTCCACTTCTTCAACTTCGTCCACTTCTTCCACTTCAACGACTTCGTCAACTTCATCCACGTCCTCTACTTTGTCCACTTCCTACACTTCGTCCACTTCTTCCACTTCTTCAACTTCGTCATCTTCCTCCACTTCCTCCTTTTTCTCCATTTCCTCCACTTCCTCCACTTCCTCCACTTCTTCAACTTCGTGCACTTCCTCCACTTCGTCAACTTTGTCCACTTCCTCCACTTCGTCCACTTCGTCCACTTCGTCCACTTCGTCCACTTCCTCCACTTCGTCAACTTCGTCCACTACGTCCACTTCGTTCACTTCCTACACTTCCTCCACTTCGTCCACTTCCTCCACTACGTCCACTTCGTCATCTTTGTCCACTTCTTCAACTTTCTCCACTTATTGCACTTCCTCCACCCCTTCCACTCCGTCCACTTCGTCCAGATGGTCTTCTTCGTCCACTTCGTCCCCTTCCTCCCCTTCCTCCACTTCCTCCACTTCGTCCACTTCCTCCACTTCCTCCATTTCCTCCACTTCGTCCACCTCCTCCACTTCGTCCACTTCGTCAACTTCCTCCACTTTTTCCACTTCGTCCACTTCATCCTCTTCCTCAACTTCACCCACTTCTTCCACTTCGTCAGCTTCCTCCACTTCCACCACTTCGTCCACTTATTCCGCTTCGTCCTCTTCCTCCTCTTCCTCCACTTCGTCTTCTTTGTTCGCTTCGTCCTCTTCCTCAACTTCCTCCACTTCGTCCACTTCGACCTCTTCGTCCACTTTGTAAACTTCCTCCACTTCCTCCACTTCTTCCACTTCGTCCACTTCGTCTACTTCGCCCACTTCGTCAACTTCATCAAGTTCGTCCACTTCGTCCACTTCCTCAATTTCCTGCACTTCGTCCACCTCGTCCCCATCGTGCACTTCGTCCACCTCGTCAACTTCCTCCACTTCCTCCATTTCGTCAACTTCCTCCAGTTCTTCCACTCCACTTCCTTGACTTCCTCCACTTCCTCCACCCCATCCACCTCCTCCACTTCCTCCACTTCGTCCCCACCGTCCACTTCGTCAACTTCCTGCACTTCCTTCACTTCGTCCACTTCGTCCACTTCGTCAACTTCATCCACTTCGTCCACTTCATCAACTTCGTCCACTTCCCCCACTTCGTCCACTTCATCCTCTTCCTCCACTTCCTCCACTTTCTCCACTTCTTCATCTTCGTCCACTTCGTCCACTTCGTTCACTTTCTCCACTTCGTCCACTTCGTCCACTTCCTTCACTTCCCCAACTTCCTCCATGCACTTCGTCAACTTCCTCCACTTCCTCCACTTCGTCGACTTCGACCACTTCTTCCACTTTCGTGAACTTCGTCCACTTCGTCCGCTTCGTCCACTTCGTCCACTTCGTCCACTTCCCCCACTTCGTCCACTTCGTCCACTTCATTCACTTCCTCCACTTCCTGCACTTCCTCCACTTTCTCCACTTCTTCCACTTCGTCCACTTCGTTTACTTTCTGCACTACGTCAACTTTGTCCACTTCCTCCACCTCCTTCACTTTGTCCACTTCGTCCCCTTCGTCCATTTCCTCCACTTCCTACAGTTCCTCCACTTCCTCCACTTCTTCCACTTCTTCCACTTCGTCCACTTCGACCACTTCGTCCACTTCCAGCAATTCCTCCACTTCCTCCACTTCGTCCACTTCTTCAACTTCCTCCAATTCCTCCACTTCCTCCCCCTCCTCTACTTTCTTCAATTGCTCCACTTCGCCCCCTTCGTCCACATCGTCCACTTCGTCAACTTCCTCCACTTCCTCCACTTCCTCCACTTCCTCTAGTTCCTCCACTTCGTCCACTTCCTCTACTTCGTCATCTTCCTCCACTTCGTCCACTTCTTCAACTTCGTCCGCTTCCTCCACTTCGTCAACTTCGTCCACTTCGACCACTTCGTGCACTTCCTCCATTTCCTCCACTTCGTCCACTTCGTCCACTTCCTCCACATCGTCCCCTTCTTCCACTTCCTCCACTTCCTCCACTTCCTCCACTTCATTCACTTCGACCACTTCGTGCACTTCGTCCACTTCCGCCACTTCCTCCACTTCCTCCACTTCGTCCTCTTCTTCCCCTTCGTCAACTTCCTACACTTCATCCACTTCCTCCACTTCATCCAATTCGTCCACTTCGTCCACTTCGTCCACTTCGTACACTTCTTCCACTTTGTCCACTTCATCAACTTCCACCATTTCCTCTACTTCCCACACTTCATCCACTTCTTCCCCTTCGTCAACTTCCTCCACTTCATCCACTTCGTCCACTTCCTTCATTTCCTCTATTTCCTCCACTTCGTCCACTTCTTCAACTTCCTGCACTTCCTGCACTTCCTTCACTTCGTCCCCTTCGTCCACTTCCTCCACTTCGTCAACTTCGTCCACATCCTCCACTAAGTCCACTTCTTCCACTTCGTCAATTTCTTCCACTTCGTCGACCTCGTGGTCCACTTCGTCCACTTCGTCCAATTTGTCCACGTCGTCCAGCTCGACCACTTCGTCCACTTCCAACATTCCGTCCACTTCGTCCACTATGTCCTCTTTGTTAGCAAAATGATGAAGATGAAGTTTTGATGATGTCCAAATCAAGTCAAGAGAAATCAAGATTCAAGATGTTATGAAGACTTGTATTGCTATGGAAAGCTTTTGTAATAATTGTAGTTTAGTGTCTAGGACTTAGATTTTTAGTGGTTTTGATTCCATGTAATTTTATATTATATAATTTATGTCCATAGTCAAAATCGCACTGTTTTAATCGATTAAAACAAGTATTAATCGATTAAAACGAGTAAAAGCTGAAAACTCAACTTTTTCCGATTTAATAGATTAAAATGTATTTTAATCTATTAGCTAATCGATTAAAATACATTTTAATCGATTAAAGCTGACCGTTGGAGTTTTCAAGCTTTTGAAAACTAGTCGTTGCTCTGTAATAATCGATTAAGGCTTATAATAATCGATTAGTTAATCGATTATGCTTGAGAATAATCGATTAACACTAGCCGTTGGGGTTTTCAGATTTGAAAAACTAGCCGTTGTACTCATTATTAATCGATTAATATTTATGTTAATCGATTAAATGCGTTAGATGGCCCGTTTTCAAAGAATGGAAGAGTATTTGGCTGAGCCTATAAAATAGCTCACTCTTGATCTCAAAAACAACTCTTCCCTTGTGCTCTAGTACTCATAAATCATTGAGACTTGTGTGCTCTTATTCGGCTTGTGAAACTCTTGTCTGTGGAGCTGGTGAAGTGCTGCTACGGTGACAAAGGAAATAGCCGGTTCATCCTTGGTGTGTCTAAGGAGGTGTTCGGAAGAGAATCATCCTTCGTGAAGTATTCGGAGGAGGTGTTCATCCTTTGTGAAGACTCAAAGGAGGTGTAGGTTCATCTCTTGTGGTATCAAGAGAGGTGGTTTCTAAACTTTTACAAATTGTGTTTCTTTGTGATTGTAATTTGTAATTGTTTTGTGTTAGTGAAAAAGGTTTATCTTGTGTGAGATAAGCGACTGGACGTAGGATTGGTAAGATCCGAACCAGGATAAAATCATCTGTGCAAATTTCTCTCAACCTTACTCTCTTTATTTGTCTTTATTATTTGCTTGGTAAGTTTAATTGAGTAGAAATTAAAACGCACACGTTCGTATTAAAAACCCTCTTGGTTTGTTATTCCACGCTAACAATTCCGCTGCAGCGATTCTAACACACTTCTTCAGCTTCCTCCACTTCCTCCACTTCCTCCACTTCGTCCCCTTCGTCCACTTCGTCCACTTCGTCAAATTTCTCCACTTCCTCCACTTCCTCAACTTCGTCAACTTCCTCCACTTCGTCAACTTCGTCCACTTCGTCAACTTCGTCCACTTGTTCCACTTCGTCCGTTTCGTCCACTTCGTCAAGTTCGTCAACTTCGTCCACTTCTTCATCTTCATCCATTTCGTCCACTTCCTCCACTTCGTCCACTTCGTCAACTTCGTCCACTTCGACCACTTCCTCCACTTCCTCCACTTCCTCCATTTCCTCCACTTCCTCCACTTCGTCCACTTCTTCAACTTCCTCCAGTTCCTCCACGTCCTCTACTCCCTCCATTTCCTCCACTTCCTCCATGTCCTCCACTTCGTCCCTTTCGCCCACTTCGTCCACTTCGTCAACTTGCACCACTTCCTCCACTTCCTCCACTTCGTCAACTTCCTCCACTTCCTCCACTTCCTCCACTTCCGCCCCTTCGTCCACTTCCTCCACTTAGTCCACTTCCTCCGTCCACATCGTCTACATCCTTCACTTCCTCCACTTCCTCCACTTCCTCCACTTCGTCAACTTCGTCCACTTCGTCCACCTCCTCCACTAAGTCCACTTCGTCCTCTTCATCCACTTCATCCACTTCTTCCACTTCGTCCACTACGTCCACTTCGTCAATTTCTTCAACTTCATCGTCTTCGACCACTTGGTCCACTTCGCCACTTCGTCCACTTCTTCCACTTCATCCAAATTGACCACCTCGTCCAATACGACCACTTCCTCCATTCCCTCCACTTCGTCCACTATGTCCACTTCTTCAGCTTCCTCCACTTCGTCCACTTCGTCCCCTTCGTCCACTTCGTCAAATTCCTCCACTTCCTCCACTTCCTCCACTTCGTCCACTTCGTCAACTTCCTCCACTTCCTCCATTTCTTGCACTTCCTCGACTTCGTCCACTTCGTCTACTTCTTCAACTTCCTCCACTTCCTCTACTTCCTCTACTTCCTCCACTTCCTCCACTTCCTCCACTTCTTCCATGTCCTCCACTTCCTCCACTTCGTCCCCTTCGCCGACTTCGTCCACTTCGTCAACTTCCTCCACTTGCTCCACTTCCTCCACTTCGTCAACTTCGTCCACTTCCTCCACTTCCTCCACTTCGTCCACTTCCTCCACTTCCTCCTCTTCCGCCACTTCGTCCTCTTCCTCCTCTTACGCCACTTCGTCCACTTCCTCCACTTGCTCCACTTGCTCCACTTCCTCCACTTCCTCCACTTCCTCCACTTCGTCAACTTCCTCCACTTCCTCCACTTCCTCAAGTTCGTCCACTTCCTCCACTTCCTCCTCTTCCGCCACTTCGTCCACTTCCTCCACTTAGTCCACTTCCTCCACCTCCTTCACTTCGTCCACATCGCCTACTTCCTCCACTTCCTCGACTTCTTCCACTTCTTCAACTTCCTCCACTTCCTCGACTTCCTCCACTTCGTCCAATTCCGCCACTTCCACCACTTCCTCCCCTTCCTCCCCTTCCTCCACTTCGTCCACTTCCTCCACTTCGTCCCCTTCTTCAACTTCCTCCCCTTCCTCCAATTCCTCCACTTCGCCCTCTTAATCCACTTCATCCACTTCGTCCACTTCGTCGACTTCGACCACTTCGTCCACTTCGACCACTTCGTCCACTTCCTCCATTTCCTCCACTTCTTCCACTTCCTCCACTTCCCCCACTTCCTCCATATTCTCCACTTCTCCCACTTCGTCCACTTCGTTTACTTTCTGCACTACGTCAATTTTGTCCACTTCCTCCACCTCCTTCACTTTGTCCACTTCGTCCCCTTCGTCCATTTCCCCCACCTCCTACAGTTCCTCCACTTCCTCCACTTCCTCCACTTCTTCCTCTTCTTCCACTTTGTCCACTTCGACCACTTCGTCCACTTCCACCATTTCCTCCACTTCCTCCACTTCGTCCACTTCTTCAACTTCCTCCAATTCCTCCACTTCCTCCCCCTCCTCTACTTTCTTCAATTGCTCCACTTCGCCCCCTTCGTCCACATCGTCCACTTCGTCAACTTCCTCCACTTCCTCCACTTCCTCCACTTCCTCCAGTTCCTCCACTTCGTCAACTTCCTCTACTTCGTCATCTTCCTCCACTTCTTCAACTTCGTCCGCTTCCTCCACTTCGTCAACTTCGTCAACTTCGTCGACTTCGACCATTTCGTGCACTTCCTCCACTTCCTCATTTCCTCCATCTCGTCCACTTCCTCCACTTCCTCCACATCGTCCCCTTCTTCCACTTCCTCCACTTCCTCCACTTCGTTCACTTCGATCACTTCGTGCACTTCGTCCACTTCCGCCACTTCCTCCACTTCGTCCTCTTCTTCCCCTTCGTCAACTTCGTACACTTCATCCACTTTGTCCACTTCATCCAATTCGTCCACTTCGTCGACTTCATACACTTCTTCCACTTTGTCCACTTCATCAACTTCTGCCATTTCCTCTACTTCCCACACTTCATCCACTTCTTCCCCTCCGTCAACTTCCTCCACTTCCTCCACTTCATCCAATCCGTCCACTTCCTTGATTTCCTCTATTTCCTCCACTTCGTCCACTTCTTCAACTTCGTCCACTTCCTGCACTTCCTGCACTTCCTTCACTTCGTCCCCTTCGTCCACTTCCTCCACTTCCTCCACTTCGTCAACTTCGTCCACATCCTCCACAAAGTCCACTTTGTCCACTTCTTCCACTTCGTCGACCTCTTGGTCCACTTCGTCCACTTCTTCCACTTCGTCCAATTTGTCCACGTTGTCCACCTCGACCACTTCGTCCACTTCCTCCATTCCCTCCACTTCGTCCACTATGTCCACTTCTTCAGCTTCCTCCACTTCCTCCACTTCCTCCACTTCCTCCACTTCGTCAGCTTCGTCCACTTCGTCAAATTCCTCCACTTCCTCCACTTCGTCAACTTCCTCCACTTCGTCAACTTCCTCCACTTGTTCCACTTCGTCCGTTTCGTCCATTTCGTCAAGTTCGTCAACTTCGTCCACTTCTTCATCTTCATCCATTTCGTCCACTTGCTCCACTTCGTCCACTTCGTCAACTTCGTCCACTTCGACTACTTCGTCCACTTCCTCCACTTCCTCCATTTCCTCCACTTCCTCGACTTCGTCCACTTCTTCAACTTCCTCCACTTCCTCCACGTCCTCTACTTCCTCCACTTCCTCCACTTCCTCCATGTGCTCCACTTCGTCCCTTTCGCCCACTTCGTCCACTTCGTCAACTTGCTCCACTTGCTCCACTTCCTCCACTTCATCAACTTCCTCCACTTCCTCCACTTCCGCCCTTTCGTCCACTTCCTCCATTTAGTCCACTTCCTCCACTTCGTCAACTTCGTCCACTTCGTCCACCTCCTCCACTAAGTCCACTTCGTCCTCTTCATCTACTTCATCCACTTCTTCCACTTCGTCCACTACGTCCACTTCGTCAATTTCTTCAACTTCATCGTCTTCGACCACTTGGTCCACTTCGCCACTTCGTCCACTTCTTCCACTTCGTCCAAATTGTCCACTTCGTCCACTACGACCACTTCCTCCATTCCCTCCACTTCGTCCACTATGTCCACTGCTTCAGCTTCCTCCACTTCGTCCACTTCGTCCACTTCGTCAAATTCCTCCACTTCCTCCACTTCCTCCACTTCGTCCACTTCGTCAACTTCCTCCACTTCCTCCATTTCCTCCACTTCCTCGACTTCGTCCACTTCGTCCACTTCTTCAACTTCCTCCACTTCCTGCACTTCCTCTACTTCCTCCACTTCCTCCACTTCCTCCACTTCCTCCACTTCGTCCATGTCCTCCACTTCCTCCACTTCCTCCACTTCGTCCCCTTCGTCCACTTCGTCCACTTCGTCAACTTGTTCCAATTGCTCCACTTCCTCCACTTCCTCAACTTCCTCCACTTCCTCCACTTCCTCCACTTCCTCCACTTCCTCCTCTTCCACCACTTCGTCCTCTTCCTCCTCTTACGCCACTTCGTCCACTTCGTCCACTTCCTCCACTTCCTCCACTTCGTCCACTTCATCCACTTGTTCCACTTTCTCCACTTCGTCAACTTCCTCCACTTCCTCCAGTTCGTCCACTTCCTCCACTTCCTCCGCTTCCGCCACTTCATCCACTTCCTCCACTTAGTCCACTTCCTCCACCTCCTCCACTTCGTCCACATCGCGCACTTCCTCCACTTCCTCCACTTCCGCCACTTCCACAACTTCCTCCCCTTCCTCCGCTTCCTCCACTTCCTCCACTTCGTCCCCTTCTTCAACTTCCTCCCCTTCCTCCAATTCCTCCACTTCGCCCTCTTAATCCACTTCATCCACTTCGTCCACTTCGTCGACTTCGACCACTTCGTCTACTTCGACCACTTCGTCTACTTCGACCACTTCGTCCACTTCCTCCGTTTCCTCCACTTCTTCCACTTCCTCCACTTCCCCCACTTCGACCACTTCGTCCACTTCTTCAACTTCCTCCACTTCCTCCACTTGCTCCTCTTCCTCCACTTTGTCCCCTTTTTCCACTTCGTCCACTTCGTCAACTTCCTCCACTTTGTCCACTTCGTCATCTTCCTCCACTTCCGCCACTTCCCCCAGTTCGTCAACTTTGTCCACTTCTTCCGCTTCTTCCACTTCGTCAACTTCGTCCACTTCTTCCACTTCGTCAACTTCCTCTACTTCGTCCACTTCTTCCCCTTCGTCATCTTCCTCCACTTCCTCCACATGAAGAACTTCGTCCACTTCTTCCACTTCTTCCACTTGGTCAACATCGTCCACTTCGTCCACTTCGACCACTTCGTCCACTTCATCAACTTCGTCCACTTCTTCCACTTTGTCCACTTCGTCTTCGTCCACTTCGTCCACTTCCGCCACTTGCTCCACTTCTTACACTTCGTCCCCTTCCTCAACTTCCTCCCTTCCTCCAAATCCTCCACTTCGTCCACATAATCCACTTCATCCACTTCGTGCACTTCGTCGACTTCGATCACTTCGTCCACTTCTTCCACTTCGTCCACTTCTTCCACTTCGTCCACTTCGACCACTTCGTCCACTTCCTCCATCTCCTCCACTTCTTCCACTTCCCCCACTTCCTCCACTTCCTCCACTTCTTCAACTTCCTCCACTTGCTCCACTTCCTCCACTTCCGCCACTTCGTCCCCTTTGTCCACTTTGTCCACTTCGTCAATTTCGTCCACTTCGTCCACTTCGTCATCTTCCTCCACCACTTCCTTCACTTCCTCCACATTGTCAACTTCGTCCCCTTGTTCCACTTCGTCAACTTCGTCAACTTCGTCCACTTCTTCCACTTCGTCCACTTCGTCCACTTCGTCAAATTCGTCAACTTCGTCCACTTCGACCACTTCGTCAACTTCCTCCACTTCCTCAAATTCCTCCACTTCGTCAATTTCCTCCACTTCCTCCACTTTGTCAACTTCCTCCACTTCCTACGGTTAGTCAACTTCCTCCACTTCCTCCACGTCCTCCACTTCCTTCGCTTCGTCCATTTCCTCAACTTGCTCAACTTCCTCCCTTTCCTCCACTTCCTCCAATTCGTCTACTTCCTCAATTTCCTCCACTTCCTGCACTTTGTCAACTTCCTCCACTTCCTACGGTTAGTCAACTTCCTCCACTTCCTCCACGTCCTCCACTTCCTCCGCTTCGTCCATTTCCTCAACTTGCTCAACTTCCTCCCTTTCCTCCACTTCCTCCACTTCGTCTACTTCCTCCACTTCCTCCACTTCGTGAACTTCGTCCACTTCTTCAACTACCTCCACTTCCTCCACTTCTTCCACTTCGTCCCCTTCCTCCACTTCCTCCACTTCCTCCACTTCCTCAACTTCCTTCACTTCCTCCCCTTCGTCCACTTCCTCCACTTCCTCAACTTCCTCCACTTCCTCCACCTCGTCCCCTTCGTCCACTTCGTCCACTTCGTCACCTTCCTCTACTTCGTCTACTTCCTCCACTTCGTCCACTTCGTCCTCTTCATCCACTTCGTCAATTTCGTCCAACTCGTCAATTTCGTCAACTTCGTCGACTTCGACCACTTCGTCTACTTCTTCCACTTCGTCCACCTCGACCACTTCGTCCACTTCCTCGATTTCCTCCCCTTCGTCCACTTCGCCCACTTCTTCAACTTCCTCCACTTCCTCCACTTCCTCCACCTTGTCCCCTTCGTCCTCATCGTCCACTTCGTCAAATTCCTCCACTTCCTCCACTTCGTCAACTTCCTCCACTTTGTCCACTTCCTCCACTTCGTCAACTTCGTCCACTTCTTCCACTTTGTCCATATCGTCTACTCGTCCAGTTCGTCCAGTTCGTCCACTTCTTCCACTTCGTCCACATCGTCCACTTCCTCCACTTCGTCAACTTCTCCACTTCGTCCACTTCGACCACTTCGTCGACTTCAACCACTTCCTCCACTTGCTCGACTTCGTCCACTTCTTCAACTTCCTCCACTTCGTCCACTTCCTCAACTTCCTCAACTTCGTCCACTTCCTCCACTTCGTCAACTTCCTCCACTTCCTCCACCTACCCCACTTCGTCCACTTCCTCAACTTCCTCAACTTCCTCCACTTCGTCTACTTCCTCCACTTCCTCCACTTCCTCCACTTCCTCCATTTCCTCCACTTCCTCCACTTCGTCCCTTCGTCCCCTACATCCCCTTCGTCCACTTCGTCCACTTTGTCAACTTCGTCCACTTCCTCCACTTCGTCAACTTCCTCGACTGCCTCCACCTCGCCCAATTCGTCCACTTCCTCAACTTCCTCAACTTCCTCCACTTCCTCCACTTTCTCCACTTCGCCCACTTCCTCCACTTCCTCTTCTTCGTCCACTTCCTCCACTTCGTCCACTTCGTGTGGTTCCTCCATTTCCTCCACTTCCTCCACTTCGTCCACTTCGTCAACTTCGTCCACTTCTTCAACTTCCTCCACTTCCTTTACTTCCTCCACTACCTCCACTTCTTCCACTTCGTCATCTTCCTCCCCTTCGTCCACTTCCTCTCCTTCGTCAACTTCGTCCACTTCTTCTACTTCTTCCACTTCGTCAACTTCGTCCACTTCGTCAACTTCGACCACTTCGTCCACTTCCTTCATTTCCTCCACTTCCTCCACTTAATCCACTTCCTCCACTTCCTCCACTTTGTCAACTTCCTCCACTTCCTCCATTACCTCAACTTGCTCAACTTCCTCCCTTTCCTCCACTTTCTCCACTTCCTCCATTTCGTCTACATCCTCCACTTCCTCCACTTCGTCCACTTCCTCCACTTCGTCAATTTCGTCCACTTCTTCAACATCCTCCAATCCCTCCACTTCTTCCACTTCGTCCAGTTCATCCACTTTGAGCACTTCGTCCACTTCGTCCACATCCTCCACTTCCTCTACATCTTTCACTTGCTCCACTTCGTCCCCTTCGTCCACTTCCTCCACTTTGTCAACTTCCTCCACTTCCTCAACTTCCTGCACTTTGTCCACTTCGTCCATTTCGACCACTGCGTCCACTTCCTCCATTTCCTCCACTTCGTCCACTTTGTCCACTTCTTCAACTTCCTCCACTTCGTCCACTTCGTCCACTTCGTCAACTTCGTCCACTTCGACCACTTCGTCCAATTCGTCCATTTCCTCCACATCCTCCACTTCGTCCACTTCGTCCACATCCTCCACTTCCTCAACTTCGTCCACTTCCTCAACTTCGTCCACTTCCTCCACTTCGTCCCCTTCGTCCCCTTCGTCCACTTCGTCCACTTTTTCCACTTCGTCCACTTCATTCACTTCGTCCACTTTGTCCACTTCGTCCACTTCGTCAACCTCGTCCACTTCCTCCACTTCGGCAACTTCGTCCACTTCTTCAACTTCCTCCACTTCCTCCACTTCCTCCACTACCTCAACTTCTTCCACTTCGTCCACTTTGTTCATTTCCTCCACTTCCTCCAGTTCCTCCACTTCCTCCACTTCTTCCACTTCGGCCACTTCCTCCACTTCCTCAACTTCGTCCACATCGTCCACTTCCTCCACTTTCTTTGCCTACTTCCTCTACTTCGTCCACTTGGTCAACTTCGTCCACTTCGTCAACTTCGACCACTTAGTCCATGATGAGTCGTTATTTCTTGAATTATATTTAGTTTATTGCACTTAAATAAACCAGGGAATTGTGTTTAATTGCTTGTTATTTCCCCGTTTTTCCGAATTCTGCTTAATTTGGTCGGAAATTTGTAATTGTGCTAATTTGGATTTTCTGAGCTGATTAAGTGCATTTTTGAAGTGCAGGAAAATTTCGGAAATACATTTTGGGACATCAGGAAGAATGCCGAATAAATTCAAGACTCTCCACACAGACATTTTAGAATTAATTAAATTGTAACTCAGTAGTTTAGAATTTCTGTATCAACTTTTATAGTTTGGGACAAATTTTGATAAATTAGATTAGACCCAAAATTAGAAGTTAGTGACTTGGCACCCTAGGGTTTTAGTGTGTGGGCCCTACCCTAAAAAAAAAAAGGACACACGGCCCTTAAAAAATAGGCCAGCCGCCACTTGCAAAAGCAGCCCCACACACTCTCGGTCTTGGTTCTCTTTGGGGGTCTCTCTCGGGTTTTGGTTTTGGGGTGAATTTTTCTTTGGTTGAAAACACTGTTGCAAATGAAGTTTTTATGAAATTAAATTTTCTTGCTTTGACTGGAGCACACGTTACGTTTTCAGTTTGTCATTTAATTTCAATTTGGTTCATGAAATTATTGGAGTGAAGTTATGTCCAGTAATGCTTCATTACTAAGCTGTACGGTGGGTTTTACTTTGGAGAAGATGCGTTGATTCCAGGAGCTGTGTGGTGCCACGGTGCTGGAAGGAAGTGCCACGGCTGCTGTAAGAAGTGAAGAGAGGGAAATGGTGATAGCTGGAAGCAAGAAGCGTTGATGCATGGCTGGAAGGCTTTGATTAAATGCGAGTAGGTAGTGTGCAGGGAGCGTACGGAGAAAGAGAATGGAGCGGTGCTGAATGAGAGGATTCATTAGGTGCCATGGTTGGAAGCATGAGGAATGGTGTGCACGCATACGTGGAGATGGATTGAGGAAGGAGAAAGCTGGAGGTGTCATGGGATAGGGTCACGGCTTTTTCCCGGAACAGGATTTCTTTCATTTTAGTAATCAGGTCAAAGTGACAGCAATGTCACGTGAAGAAGGGAGAAGGGCATTTTAATTTTTCTAGAATGTATTGTGCACAAAAAAAAATGGAGCTGGAAGAAGAGTAGCTACACGCGCAAGGTGTCACGGTTGGATGTGTCACGGCTGATTCAAGTAGAAGAAGAAAGCTGTAGGTGTCACAGCGTGGGAGAAACACGCAACCTAGGAAGATGGGTCTGAGCTTTTGAATTCTGCACTTTGAATTCTGCACGGTCACGGCTGCACTCAACTTTGCTGGAACGGAGATTGATTTCTCTTTAATTGGGTTCAACACATATTTCTTTATTGCTTTCTTAGTTGTTCCGAATATTGCATTTTCATTTATTAGATAAGGCATAGTTTCTTTCAATTTTTTATTCCAGTAGTAATGATGCATCTTGTCATTTATTTATTGCATTTCCACGTGTCACACACTTTGGCATTTAATTTGTATCCGCTGAATTTCAATTGGTTCCAACTCTTTTAAATTGAAGTTTTATTAGCTTAAGTGTAGCAATTGTTTATTCCAAGATGTAATGTGTGTTTTCTGATGTATCAATTTTTATTCAAGTGAGTCAAGCAAGTTTTCTTTAATTTAATGTTAGCGTAAGTTAGTTGGGTTGGTCATTAGTGATATTATATTGTTTTTTTTTTTTTTTTCTTTTCTTTGAGATTTCCGGATTGTACTTGTGTTTGTTATACTTTGCTTATTGGTGTTTTAATTTAGTTCATTTTGAATCACAAAAATCACAACCCCCCCTTCGTGTTTGACCTGAGACTGAACCCAAATTGGTCCTTGAGAGACGACCTAGGAGTCACTTCCTAGTACTATACTGCATTCTTTTATGCACAACTTTTGTTGGGAGGTGCGACCCTCTCATCAAAATGGCGCCGTTGCCGGGGACCAATGGTTCGGTCTTAGGTTTTTGTTGTGTTTGTGTGTGTTGTGTTTTGTCTTGTGTTGTGATGTGATGTGATGTTCTGTTTTGTGTGTGCGTGTTGCATGTATAAATGTGTTGTGTTTTATTTATTTTGTAATTTGTAGTATTTTTCTTTTTCCATGTCTACCTATTCTGATTTCGTGAATACTGCTTGTTTTGCTAGTGCCTCTGATTATGATTCTCCTTCTGCATGTTACTCTGATTGTGATTCATATTCTGCTGATTTCTATGTTGAGAACAATATGACTCATCCTCTAATTTCTGAGAGTGCTCTTTGTGAGCCGGTTTCACTTAAGGAGGATGATCTTCATTGCGATCTCACCCCTGGACTGATACATTTGCTGCCTAAGTTTCATGGTTTTGCAGGAGAATGCCCACACAGACATTTGGAGGAGCTCCACATCATGTGCTCTTCAATGAAGCCTCCAGATGTCCCTCTTGATTACATTTTCTTGAGCGCATTTCCGCATTCATTACAAGGAGCAGCTAAGGATTGGAAAGACTCTCTTCCTCTGAGATCCGTTACCGATTGGGGATATCTTGAGCATCAGTTTCTGAGCAAATTTTCCCTTGTGCAATATGCTTACAGCAACGGTCTTGGATGGAATGACCCTACCTTGGGATGGTATAATGCTCCACAGCATCAATATCAAGAACAACCATTCCAGAGTACTTTCATGCCTCCACCAGTCCAGCAATATCAGAGTCAGCCATATGATGCTCCTGCCCAAATAGCTCCTCAGCCTTCTACTTCTGAGCCTACATTGCAGGAGTTGTTGGAGCAGATGACCATGCAGAACCTTCAGTTTCAGCAAGAGAACATGCAGTTCCAGCAAGAAATAGGAGCTGCCATTCAGAGTATGACTGATCAGATAGGGCAGATGGCCACTCAACTCACTGAGGAACAGTCTCAAGATTCAGAGTCACCATTTCAGACTGTTCTAATTCCTGATGATGATAGTGGCATCAACATAGAAGATGGGGAGAAGAGTCATGAGCTTATTGTTGCGCCATCTACTTTCCCATCATCCTATGTCCCTACCCTTGCACCTGAGGAGAGTGATGAATATTTTGAGGAGCAGGCAGAAATAAGCAGTAATCCTGAACCAGGTAGACCACCTTCATCTTCCCACACTTTAGCAATCTTCAAGGAAGAGGAGGTAAGCATACCTCAATTTGATTATGTTGATGATTATGTTGTTGAGAGGTATGCTGATGATTGTATTGTTGATGAGTCTGTTTTTAATTCTTCCTCTCTGCATGATGAGAATCAATTTTTGATATCAAATTCGTATGTTTATTCTCCATGCACTGAACATGAATCTGAGTCTGTGGTTGATATTGTTTCTGAATTTGAAATTGATTCATGTTCTGAGAGTTTATCTGTTGTTCAGCCTGTTACACTGGGATTGGGTGTTATACCCCTGTGTGTCAATTCTTTGGAGCCACAATGTACTAACCATGCTGCAGGAGGTACATATGAATTTGACCAACATGCACCCCCAGTGGAAGACAAGGGTGCTTACATACACAATAGTTTGAAGATCAACAGGCACCTGCTGAACCTGCTCATCAACAATCATTGCATAGATCCAGCTGTGGATAATATCTCCCTGCTAGATCAAATCTGGAGGATGAAGCAATTCTTCCTCAAAACTTCCTGGCTGGATCCAATGGTGGAAGACATCTCCCTGCAAGTCCAAAATTGGCAATTGCCACCATGACCAGGGGAGTTTTTCTTTCTCTCTTCTCCCCCTTTCCCTACTTTTATTGCACTTGTCCATGATCTGTTGACTGTTTTGATTTCTGATCTTATGCTTATGACACATTGAGGACACTGTGTAGTTTAAGTGTGGTCTATTTATTGGGGGAGATTCTGATTTTTCTTTGTTAATATTTGTTTTCCGTGTTAAATTTTTTTCTTTTCTAGGTAGTTTTTGTTGTGTCTTGTGTACAGTTTTGCATGCTTTTCGTGAATTCTGGATTGGGGTTAGGTTGTCAGTTTCCTTCACTTCATTGATACTCTGAGATGTTGGATTCCTTGCTTTTCTTTGCTGGGAAGATGATTATGATGTTTGAGAGGTTGAATTGATTGTGACAATTATCCTGTGTGAGAATTTGAGCCACTTTATGTTCTTTCTTGTGTGTGATATGTCTCTTGATTGCTTGCACATATGCCTTGGCTTGACTCTTGTTGATAACTCTTGATTGATATGCATGTTTGGAAGTGATAAAGGCATTTTTGTTCTTGAGCCTCTCTAGCCAAATAAGCTTACCTTTCTCTGATTCTTTGAAAACCCTTTTTGAGCCCATACTTTCCCCATTTCTTTGTTTTGAAGCTCATACACTAGCCCTAAGTGAAAAATCATTATTACCTTAACCTTAGGGAATTTTGGAGCTTTGGAAGTGTTTTGGGAACAAGTGTGGTCTTCTTGGGGATTCATATGAATTGGCTAGTTGGTTCCTCTTCTTGTTTTATGTTTGTAAATATGTTGTGTATCTTGTCTCTTATAGTTGTGTCCTAAACAGAGAGAAAAGAAAAGAGACAGGATGAAAAAAAAAATATGAAAAAAATGAAGGAAAAGAAAATGTGTGAGTAATGGAGTCAAGAAGAGGATTGAATTAGAGGTTTTGGGTGTGATTTGACTGTGTTTACACTTGTTCCCCATTGCTCCTCTATTTCTTTTGGTTTATAGCTTCTCATCCATATATTTATCCATATATTTATCCTCCCTTGTCCTTGGCCCCATTACATCCATGAAAGACCTTTTGATTTGAACATGCATGTATTTTGAGTGTTGATATTAGACGCTTGCCAAGTCTATTTGTGTTTGCTTTCTTGAGTGCATTGAGTGACATTGATTTACCTTAAACACTTGAGAGAAACACTGATAGTGCATCTGTGAGGTTCTGTTGCTTTTGATTCACCTCTTGAACTGATTGGCTGTTTTCCTTGTACTGAACTGTTTGGATGATTCTTTGAGTATTTGCTTTCATTGACTCTGTGTGGGATTCTGTCTATACCTTTTACCGTCCAGATTTTGTGAGAATTGTGCAACTGTGTTTCTGTTTTGGAGTCTTTGTTGTCTGTCTGTTGAGTCTGTATCAGCTCCTTGATGTTTGAGTGTTCCCTGGTTTTCGTTTTGGTTTTGCCCAGGAGTGCAAAAGACTAAGTGTGGTCTATTTTGATGAGTCGTTATTTCTTGAATTATATTTAGTTTATTGCACTTAAATAAACCAGGGAATTGTGTTTAATTGCTTGTTATTTCCCCGTTTTTCCGAATTCTGCTTAATTTGGTCGGAAATTTGTAATTGTGCTAATTTGGATTTTCTGAGCTGATTAAGTGCATTTTTGAAGTGCAGGAAAATTTCGGAAATACATTTTGGGACATCAGGAAGAATGCCGAATAAATTCAAGACTCTCCACACAGACATTTTAGAATTAATTAAATTGTAACTCAGTAGTTTAGAATTTCTGTATCAACTTTTATAGTTTGGGACAAATTTTGATAAATTAGATTAGACCCAAAATTAGAAGTTAGTGACTTGGCACCCTAGGGTTTTAGTGTGTGGGCCCTACCCTAAAAAAAAAAAGGACACACGGCCCTTAAAAAATAGGCCAGCCGCCACTTGCAAAAGCAGCCCCACACACTCTCGGTCTTGGTTCTCTTTGGGGGTCTCTCTCGGGTTTTGGTTTTGGGGTGAATTTTTCTTTGGTTGAAAACACTGTTGCAAATGAAGTTTTTATGAAATTAAATTTTCTTGCTTTGACTGGAGCACACGTTACGTTTTCAGTTTGTCATTTAATTTCAATTTGGTTCATGAAATTATTGGAGTGAAGTTATGTCCAGTAATGCTTCATTACTAAGCTGTACGGTGGGTTTTACTTTGGAGAAGATGCGTTGATTCCAGGAGCTGTGTGGTGCCACGGTGCTGGAAGGAAGTGCCACGGCTGCTGTAAGAAGTGAAGAGAGGGAAATGGTGATAGCTGGAAGCAAGAAGCGTTGATGCATGGCTGGAAGGCTTTGATTAAATGCGAGTAGGTAGTGTGCAGGGAGCGTACGGAGAAAGAGAATGGAGCGGTGCTGAATGAGAGGATTCATTAGGTGCCATGGTTGGAAGCATGAGGAATGGTGTGCACGCATACGTGGAGATGGATTGAGGAAGGAGAAAGCTGGAGGTGTCATGGGATAGGGTCACGGCTTTTTCCCGGAACAGGATTTCTTTCATTTTAGTAATCAGGTCAAAGTGACAGCAATGTCACGTGAAGAAGGGAGAAGGGCATTTTAATTTTTCTAGAATGTATTGTGCACAAAAAAAAATGGAGCTGGAAGAAGAGTAGCTACACGCGCAAGGTGTCACGGTTGGATGTGTCACGGCTGATTCAAGTAGAAGAAGAAAGCTGTAGGTGTCACAGCGTGGGAGAAACACGCAACCTAGGAAGATGGGTCTGAGCTTTTGAATTCTGCACTTTGAATTCTGCACGGTCACGGCTGCACTCAACTTTGCTGGAACGGAGATTGATTTCTCTTTAATTGGGTTCAACACATATTTCTTTATTGCTTTCTTAGTTGTTCCGAATATTGCATTTTCATTTATTAGATAAGGCATAGTTTCTTTCAATTTTTTATTCCAGTAGTAATGATGCATCTTGTCATTTATTTATTGCATTTCCACGTGTCACACACTTTGGCATTTAATTTGTATCCGCTGAATTTCAATTGGTTCCAACTCTTTTAAATTGAAGTTTTATTAGCTTAAGTGTAGCAATTGTTTATTCCAAGATGTAATGTGTGTTTTCTGATGTATCAATTTTTATTCAAGTGAGTCAAGCAAGTTTTCTTTAATTTAATGTTAGCGTAAGTTAGTTGGGTTGGTCATTAGTGATATTATATTGTTTTTTTTTTCTTTTCTTTTCTTTGAGATTTCCGGATTGTACTTGTGTTTGTTATACTTTGCTTATTGGTGTTTTAATTTAGTTCATTTTGAATCACAAAAATCACAACCCCCCTTCGTGTTTGACCTGAGACTGAACCCAAATTGGTCCTTGAGAGACGACCTAGGAGTCACTTCCTAGTACTATACTGCATTCTTTTATGCACAACTTTTGTTGGGAGGTGCGACCCTCTCATCAGTCCACTTCCTACACTTCCTCCATTTCCTCCACATACTCCACTATGTCCACTTCGTCAACTTCCTCCACTTCCTCCACGTCCCCCACTTCGTCCATTTCCTACTCTTCCTCAACTTCCTCAACTTCCTCCACTTCGTCTACTTCCTCCACTTCGTCCACTTCCTCCACTTCATCCACTTCCTCAACTTCCTCCACTTTGTCCACTTCGTCAACTTTGTCAACTTCGTCCACTTCCTCCACTTCGTCAACTTCCTCGACTGCCTCCACCTCCCCCAATTCGTCCACTTCCTCAACTTCCTCATCTTCCTCAACTTCGTCTAATTTCTCCACTTCGTCCACTTCCTCCACTTCCTCCTCTTCGTCCACTTCCCCAGTTCGTCCACTTCGTCTGCTTCCTCCATTTCCTCCACTTCCTCCATTTCGTCCAGTTCGTCCACTTCGTCAACTTCGTCCACTTCTTCAACTTCCTCCACTTCCTCCACTACCTCCACTTCTTCCACTTCGTCCACTTCGTCATCTTTCCCCACTTCGTCCACTCCCTCCAATTCGTCAACTTCGTCCACTTCTTCTACTTCTTCCACTTCATCAACTTCGTCAACTTCGACCACGTCGTCCACTTCCTCCATTTCCTCGACTTCCTCCACTTCATCCACTTCCTCAGTTTCGTTAACTTCCTCCACTTCCTCCACTTCGTCAACTTCCTCCACTTCCTCCACTACGTCCATTTCCTCAACTTGCTCAATTTCCTCCCTTTCCTCCACTTCATCCACTTCCTCCATTTCGTCTACATCCTCCACTTCCTCCACTTCCTCCACTTCCTCCACTTCGTCAACTTCGTCCACTTCTTCAACTTCCTGCACTTCTTCCACTTCCTCCACTTCGTCCACTTCGTCCACTTCGTCAACTTCGTCCTTTTCGTCCACTTCGTCCACTTCGACCACTTCGTCCACTTCCTCCACTTCCTCCATTTCCTCCACTTACTCCACTTCGTCCACTTCCTCCACTTCTTCAATTTCCTCCACTTCGTCCACTTCCTCCACTTCGTCCAATTCCTCCATTTCATCTACTTCCTCCACTTCGTCAACTTCGTCCACTTCTTCAACTTCCTGCACTTCTTCCACTTCCTCCACTTCGTCCACTTCGTCCACTTCGTCAATTTCGTCCTTTTCGTCCACTTCGACCACTTCGTCCACTTCGTCCACTTCCTCCATTTCTCCACTTACTCCACTTCCTCCACTTCCTCCACTTCTTCAATTTCCTCCACTTCATCAACTTCGTCCACTTCCTCCATTTCCTCCATTTGGTCCATTTCGTCCACTTCTTCAACTTCCTCCACTTCCTCCACTTCCTCTACTTCGTCCACTTCGTCCACTTCGTCAACTTCATCCACTTCGTCAACTTCGTCCACTTTGTCCACTTCGTTAACTTCGTCCACTTCGACCACTTCGTGCACTTCCTCCATTTCCTCCACATCCTCCACTTCTTCAACTTCCTTCACTTCCTGCACTCTGTCCACTTCCTCAACTTCATCCACTTCCTCCACTTCGTCCCCTTCGTCCCCTTCGTCCACTTCATCCACTTTGTACACTTTGTCCACTTCGTCCACTTCGTCCACTTTGTCCACTTCGTCCACTTCGTCAACTTCGTCCACTTCCTCCACTTCGCCAACTTCCTCCACTTCCTCCACCTCCCCCACTTCGTCCACTTCCTCAACTTCCTCAACTTTCTACACTTCGTCCACTTCGTCTACATCCTCCACTTCGTCCCCTTCGTCCCCTTCGTCCACTTCGTCCACTTTTTCCACTTCGTCCACTTCGTTCACTTCGTCCACTTTTTCCACTTCGTCCAATTCGTCAACTTCGTCCACTTCCTCCACTTCGGCAACTTCGTCCACTTCTTCAACTTCCTCCACTTCCTCCACTTCCTCCACTACCTCAACTTCTTCCACTTCGTCCACTTGGTCCATTTCCTCCACTTCCTCCACTTCCTCCACTTCTTCCACTTCGGCCACTTCCTCCACTTCTTCAACTTCGTCCACATCGTCCCCTTCCTCCACTTTCTTTGCCTACTTCCTCTACTTCTTCCACTTCGTCCACTACGTCAACTTCGTCCACTTCGTCAACTTCGACCACTTCGTCCATTTCCTACACTTCCTCCATTTCCTCCACATACTCCACTTCCTCCACCTCCTCCATTTCTTACTCTTCCTCAACTTCCTCCACTTCGTCTACTTCCTCCACTTCGTCCACTTCCTCCACTTCATCCACTTCCTCAACTTCCTCTACTTTGTCCACTTCGTCAACTTTGTCAAATTCGTCCACTTCCTCAACTTCCTCGACTGCCTCCACCTCCCCCAATTCGTCCACTTCCTCAACTTCCTCCACTTCGTCCACTTTCTCCACTTCGTCCACTTCCTCCATTTCCTCCACTTCGTCCAGTTCGTCCACTTCGTCAACTTCGTCCACTTCTTCAACTTCCTCCACCTCCTCCACTACCTCCGCTTCTTCCACTTCGTCCACTTCGTCATCTTCCTCCACTTCGTCCACTTCCTCCAATTCGTCAACTTCGTCCACTTCTTCTACTTCTTCCACTTCATCAACTTCGTCAACTTCGACCACTTCGTCACTTCATCCACTTCCTCCCCTTCGTCCACTTCGTCCAGTTCCTCCACTTCGTCCACTTCTTCCACTTCGTCCACTTCGACCACTTCGTCCACTTCCTCCATTTCCTCCACTTCCTCCACATCGTCCACTTCGTCCAATTCGTCCACTTCTTCAACTCCTTCCACTTCCTCTACTTCGTCCCCTTCGTCCACCTCGTCCACTTCGTCCATTTCCTCCACTTCCTCCACTTCGTCCACTTCTTCAACTTCCTCTGCTTCCTCCACTTCCTCCACTTCCTCCACTTCGTCCACTTCGTCCCCATCGTCCACTTCATCAACTTCCTCCACTTCGTCTACTTCGTCAACTACGTCCACTTCCTCCACTTCATCAACTTCGTGCACTTCTTCCACTTCGTCAACTTCGACCACTTCGTCCATTTCCTCCATTACCTCCACTTCGTCCACTACCTCCATTTCCTCCACTTCGTCCATTTCTTCAACTTCCTCCACTTCCTCCACTTCTTCAACTTCCTCCACTTCCTCCACATCGTCCCCTTCGTCCCCTTCATTCCCCTCGTCCACTTCGTCCACATCATCAACTTCCTCCAGTTCCTCCACTTCCTCAACTTTGCCAACTTTTTCCACTTCCTCCACTTTGTCAACTTCCTCCACTTCTTCCACCTCCTCCCCTTGGTCAACTTCCTCAACTTCCTCCTCACCTTCCTCAACTTCTTCCACTTCCTCCGCTTCCTCTACTTCGTCCACTTCCTCCACCTCCTCCACTTCGTCCACTTCCTCCACTTCCTCCACTTCTTAAACTACCTTCACTTCCTCCCCTACCTCCACTTCTTCCACTTCGTCAACTTCCTCCACTTCGTCAACTTCCTCCACTTCCTCCACTTCCTCTACTTCCTCCACTTCCTCTACTTCGTTCACTTCCTCCACTTCCTCCACTTCCTACACTTCGTCCCCTTCCTCCACTTCGTCCACTTCGTCTACTTCCTCCACTTCCTCCACTTCCTCCACTTCTTCAACTTCCTCCACTTCCTCCACTTCCTCCACTTCCTCCACTTCACCCACTTCGTCCACTTCGTCTACTTCGTCCATTTCCTCCACTTCCTCCACTTCCTCTACCTCGTTCACTTCCTCCACTTCATCCACTTCCTCCACTTCCTACACTTCGTCCCCTTCCTCCACTTCGTCCACTTCGTCTACTTCCTCCACTTCGTCCACTTCGACCACTTCGTCCACTTCGTCGACTTCGTTCCCTTCGTCCACTTCCTCCACTTCGTCCACTTTGTCCACTTCCTCCCCTTCTTCTAGTTCGTCCCCTTCCTCCCCTTCGTCCACTTCGTCTACTTCCTCCACTTCCTCCACTTCCTCCACTTCGTCAACTTCGTCCAGTTCTTCAACTTCCTCCACTTCCTCCACTTCCTCCACTTCGTCCACTTCTTCCACTTCGTCCACTTCTTCCACTTCTTCCACTTCTTCCACTTGGTCCACTTGGTCCACTTCGTCCACTTCCTCCACTTCCTCCACTTCTTCCACTTCTTCCACTTCGTCCGCTACTTCCACTTCGTCCACTTCGCCCACTTCGTACCCTTCGTCAACTTCATCCATTTCCTCGACTTCATCCACTTCGTCCACTTCTTCCACTTCTTCCACTTCGTCCACTTCGACCACTTCGTCCACTTCCTCCATTTCCTCCACTTCCTCGACATCGTCCACTTCGTCCAATTCGTCCACTTCTTCAACTTCTTCCACTTCCTCCACTTCTTCACTTCCTCCACTCCGTCCGCTTCGTCCTGTTCGTCCACTTCGTCAACTTCCTCCATTTCCTCCACTTCCTCCACTTCCTCCACTTCTTCAACTTCCTCCACTTCGTCCACTTCGTCCACTTCGACCACTTCGTCCACTTCCTTCATTCCGTCCACTCCCTTCACTTCCTCCACTTCGTCCATTTCTTCAACTTCCTCCACTTGCTCCACTTTGTCCCCTGCGTCTACTTCGTCCACTTCATCAACTTCCTCCACTTCTTCCACTTCGTCAACTTCCTCCACTCCGTCTACTTCCTCCACTTCGTCAACTTCGTCCACTTCTTCCCCTTCGTCCACTTCGCCAACTTCGTCCACTTCTTCCACTTCGTCCACTTCTTCCACTTCGTCCATTTCCTCCACTTCGTCCACTTAGTCAACTTCGTCAACTTCGCCTACTTCGACCACTTCGTCCACTTCATCCATTTCCTCCACTCCCTCCACTTCCTGCACTTCGCCCCCTTGTCCCCTTCTTCCCCTTCTCCCACTTCCTCCACTTCCTCCACTTCGTCCACTTCCTCGACTGCCTCCACCTCCCACAATTCGTCCACTTCCTCAACTTCCTCCACTTCGTCCACTTTCTCCACTTCGTCCACTTCCTCCTCTCGTCCACTTCCCCACTTCGTCCACTTCGTCTGCTTCCTCCATTTCCTCCACTTCGTCCACTTCCTCCACTTCGTCAACTTCCTCCACTTCTTCAACTTCCTCCACTACCTCCCCTTCTTCCACTTCGTCCACTTCCTCCAATTCATCAACTTCGTCCACTTCCTCTACTTCTTCCACTTCATCAACTTCGACCACTTCGTCCACTTCGCCCACTTCCTCCCTTTCCTCCACTTCCTCCACTTCCTCCACTTCATCCACTTCCTCCACTTCCTCAACTTCCTCCACTTCCTCCACTTCGTCCACTTCGTCAACTTCCTCCACTTCCTCCACTTCCTCCACTTCGTCCATTTCCTCAACTTGCTCAACTTCCTTCCTTTCCTCCACTTCATTCACTTCCTCCATTTCGTCTACATCCTCCACTTCCTCCACTTTGTCCACTTCCTCCACTTCGTCAACTTCGTCCACTTCTTCAACTTCCTCCACTTATTCCACTTCCTCCACTTCGTCCGCTTCGTCAACTTCGTCCTTTTCGTCCACTTCGACCACTTCGTCCACTTCGTCCACTTCCTCCATTTCCTCCACTTACTCCACTTCGTCCACTTCCTCCACTTCTTCAACTTCCTGCACTTCGTCCACTTTCTCCACTTCCTCCACTTCCTCCACTTCGTCCAATTCCTCCACTTCCTCCAGTTCGTCACCTACGTCCCCTCCGTCCCCTTCCTCCCCTTTGTCCACTTCGTCCAGTTCCTCCACTTCTTCCACTTCGACCACTTCGTCTACTTCCTCCATTTCCTCCACTTCCTCCACATCGTCCACTTCGTCCAATTCGTCCACTTCTTCAACTCCTTCCACTTCCTCTACTTCGTCCCCTTCGTCCACCTCGTCCACTTCGTCCATTTCCTCCACTTCCTCCACTTCTTCAACTTCCTCTGCATCCTCCACTTCCTCCACTTCGTCCACTTCGTCCCGATCGTCCACTTCATCAACTTCCTCCACTTCGTCTACTTCGTCAACTACGTCCACTTCCTCCACTTCCTCCACTTCATCAACTTCGTGCACTTCTTCCACTTCGTCAACTTCGACCACTTCGTCCATTTCCTCCATTACCTCCACTTCGTCCACTACCTCCATTTCCTCCACTTCGTCCATTTCTTCAACTTCCTCCACTTCTTCCACTTCCTCCACTTCCTCCACATCGTCCCCTTCGTTCCCCTCGTCCACTTCCTCCACATCATCAACTTCCTCCAGTTCCTCCACTTCCTCCACTTTGCCAACTTCCTCCACTTCCTCCACTTTGTCAACTTCCTCCACTTCTTCCACCTCCTCCCCTTGGTCAACTTCCTCAACTTCCTCACCTTCCTCAACTTCTTCCACTTCCTCCGCTTCCTCTACTTCGTCCACTTCCTCCAGTTCCTCCAGTTCCTCCACTTCCTCCAGTTCCTCCACTTCTTAAACTACCTCCACTTCCTCCCCAACCTCCACTTCTTCCACTTCGTCAACTTCCTCCACTTCGTCAACTTCCTCCACTTCCTCCACTTCCTCTACTTCGTTCACTTCCTCCACTTCCTCCACTTCGTCCCCTTCCTCCACTTCGTCCACTTCGTCAACTTCCTCCACTTCGTCCACTTCTTCCACTTCGTCCACTTCTTCCACTTCTTCCACTTCTTCCACTTGGTCCACTTCGTCCATTTCCTCCACTTCCTCCACTTCTTCCACTTCTTCCACTTCGTCCGCTACTTCCACTTCGTCCACTTCGCCCACTTCGTACCCTTCGTCAACTTCATCCACCTCCTCGACTTCATCCACTTCGTCCACTTCGTCCACTTCTTCCACTTCGTCCACTTCCTTCATTTCCTCCACTTCCTCGACATCGTCCATTTCGTCCAATTCGTCCACTTCGTCCGCTTCGTCCACTTCGTCAACTTCCTCCATTTCCTCCACTTCCTCCACTTCTTCAACTTCCTCCACTTCGTCCACTTCGACCACTTCGTCCACTTCCTTCATTCCGTCCACTCCCTCCACTTCCTCCACTTCGTCCATTTCTTCAACTTGCTCCACTTGCTCCACTTTGTCCCCTGCGTCCCCTTCGTCCACTTCGTCAACTTCCTCCACTTCTTCCACTTCGTCAATTTCCTCCACTCCGTCTACTTCCTCCACTTCGTCAACTTCGTCCACTTCTTCCCCTTCGTCCACTTTGCCAACTTCGTCCACTTCTTCCACTTCGTCCACTTCTTCCACTTCGTCCATTTCCTCCACTTCGTCCACTTAGTCAACTTCGTCAACTTCGCCTACTTCGACCACTTCGTCCACTTCCTCCATTTCCTCCACTTCCTCCACTTCCTCCACTTCCTGCACTTCGTCCCCTTCGTCCCCTTCTTCCCCTTCGTCCACTTCCTCCACTTCCTCCACTTCGTCAACTTCCTCGACTGCCTCCACCTCCCACAATTCGTCCACTTCCTCAACTTCCTCAACTTCCTCCACTTTCTCCACTTCGTCCACTTCCTCCTCTTCGTCCACTTCCCCACTTCGTCCACTTCGTCTGCTTCCTCCATTTCCTCCACTTCGTCCACTTCCTCCAATTCGTCAACTTCGTCCACTTCCTCTACTTCTTCCACTTCATCAACTTCGACCACTTCGTCCACTTCCTCCACTTCCTCCATTTCCTCCACTTCCTCCACTTCATCCACTTCCTCCACTTCGTCAACTTCCTCCACTTCCTCCACTTCGTCAACTTCCTCCACTTCCTCCACTTCCTCCACTTCGTCAACTTCCTCCACTTCCTCCACTTCGTCCATTTCCTCAACTTGCTCAACTTCCTCCCTTTCCTCCACTTCATTCACTTCCTCCATTTCGTCTACATCCTCCACTTTGTCCACTTCCTCCACTTCGTCAACTTCGTCCACTTCTTCAACTTCCTCCACTTCTTCCACTTCCTCCACTTCGTCAACTTCGTCCTTTTCGTCCACTCCGTCCACTTCGACCACTTCCTCCACTTCCTCCACTTCGTCCAATTCCTCCATTTCCTCCACTTCCTCTACTTCGTCCCCTTCGTCCCCTCCATCCCCTTCCTCCCCTTCGTCCACTTCGTCCACTTCGTTCACTTCGTCAACTTCGTCAACTTCGTCTACTTCCTCCACTTCGTCAACTTCCTCGACTGCCTCCACCTCCCCCACTTCGTCCACTTCGTCAACTTCCTCCACTTCGTCCGCTTTCTCCACTTCGTCCACTTCCTCCACTTCTTCCTCTTCGTCCACTTCGTCTGCTTCCTCCAATTCCTCCACTTCCTCCACTTCCTCAACTTCGTCCACTTTCTCCTCTTCCACCACTTCGTCAACTTCGTCCACTTTCTCCTCTTCGTCCACTTCCTCCACTTCCTTCACTTCTTCCACTTCGTCCAGTTCATCCACTTTGAGCACTTCGTCCACTTCCTCCACTTTCTCTACTTCTATCACTTGCTCCACTTGGTCCCCTTCGTCCACTTCGTGAACTTCCTCCACTTCGTCAACTTCCTCCACTTCGTCAACTTTCTCAAGTCCTTGCACTTGGTCCACTTCCTCCACTTCCTCCATTGCCTCCACTTCGTCCATTTCGTCCACTTCTTCAACTTCCTCCACTTCTTCCACTTCCTCTACTTCGTCCACTTCGTCCACTTCGTCAACTTCGTCCACTTCGACCACTTCGGCTACTTCGTCCACTTCCTCCATTTCCTCCATATCCTCCACTTTGTCCACTTCTTCAACTTCCTCCACTTCCTTCACTTCGTCCACTTTGTCCAGTTCCTCAACTTCGTCCACTTCCTCCACTTCGTCCCCTTCGTCCCCTTCGTCCACTTTGTCCACTTCGTCCACTTTGTCCACTTCGTCCACTTCGTCAACTTCGTCCACTTCCTCCACTTCGCCAACTTCCTCCACTTTCTCAACCTCCCCCACTTCGTCCACTTCCTCAACTTCGTCAACTTTCTCCAATTCGTCCACTTCGTCTACTTCCTCCACTTCCTCCACTTCTTCCACTTCGTCCACTTCGTCAACTTCCTCCACTTCTTCAGCTTCATCCACTTCCTCCACTTCCTCCACTTCCTCCACTTCCTCCACTGCCTCCACTTTTTCCACTTCGTCCACTTTGTCCATTTCCTCCACTTCCTCCACTACCTCCACTTCCTCCATTTCCTCCACTTCCTCAACTTCGTCCACATCGTCCACTTCCTCCACTTTCGTTGTCTACTTCCTCTACTTCTTCCAGTTCCTCCATTTCGTCCACTTCGTCCACTTCGTCAACTTTGTCCGCTTCGTCCACTTCGACCACTTCGTCCACTTCGTCCACTTCCTCCATTTCCTCCACATACTCCACTTCCTCCAGTTCCTCAACTTCTTCAACTTCCTCCAATTCCTCCACTTCCTCCACTTCCTCCACTTCGTCCGCTTCCTCCATTGCCTCCACTTCTTCCCCTTCGTGCCCTTCATCCCCTTCGTCCACTTCGTCCACTTCGTCCACTTCGTCCACTTCGTCCACTTCGTCAACTTCGTCCACTTCGTCCCCTTCCTCCACTTTGTCAACTTCCTCGCCTGCCTCCACCTCCCCCACTTCGTCCACTTCCTCACCTTCCTCAACTTCCTCCACTTCGTCCACTTTCTCCACTTCGTCCACTTCGTCCACTTCCTCCTCTTCGTCCACTTTCTCCACTTCGTCCACTTCGTCTGCTTCGTCCATTTCCTCCACTTCCTCCACTTCGTCCACTTCATCCACTTCGTCAACTTCGTCCACTTCGTACATTTCCTCCACTTCCTCCACTTCCTCTACTTCGTTCACTTCCTCCACTTCCTCCACTTCCTACACTTCGTCCCCTTCCTCCACTTCGTCCACTTCGTCTACTTCCTCCACTTCGCCCACTGCTTCAACTTGCTCCACTTGCTGCACTACCTCCACTACCTCCACTTCCTCCACTTCCTCCACTTCCTCCACTTCGCCCACTTCGTCCACTTCGTCTACTTCGTCCATTTCCTCCACTTGCTCCACTTCCTCTACCTCGTTACCCTTCCTCCACTTCATCCACTTCCTCCACTTCCTACACTTCGTCCCCTTCCTCCACTTCGTCCACTTCGTCTACTTCCTCCACTTCGTCCACTTCGACTACTTCGTCCACTTCGTCTACTTCTTGCCCTTCGTCGTCACCTTCCTCCACTTCGTCCACTTCCTCCACTTCGACAACTTCGTCCACTTCGTCAACTTCGTCCACTTCGTCCACTTCCTGCACTTCGTCCACTTTGTCAACTTCCTCCTCTTCAACTACTTCCCCCACTTCGTCCACCTCGTCCACTTCGTCCACTTCGTCAATTTCGTCAACTTCGTCGACTTCGTCCGCTTCGTCCCCTTCGTCCACTTCATCAATTTCTTCCAATTCCTCCGCTTCGTCAACTTCGTCCACTTCCTCCACTTCCTCCACATTGTCGACTTCGTCCAATTCGTCCACTTCCTCCACTTCGTCCACTTCCTCCCCTTCTTCAGTTCGTCCCCTTCCTCCCCTTCGTCCACTTCCTCCACTTCGTCAACTTCGTCCACTTCTTCAACTTCCTCCACTTCCTCCACTTCGTCCACTTCTTCCACTTCGTCCACTTCTTCCACTTCTTCCACTTGGTCCACTTCGTCCACTTCGTCCATTTCCTCCACTTCCTCCACTTCTTCCACTTCGTCCACTTCGTCCGCTACTTCCACCTCGTCCACTTCGCCCACTTCGTACCCTTCGTCAACTTCATCCACTTCGTCCACTTCTTCCACTTCTTCCACTTCGTCCACTTCGACCATTCGACCACTTCGTCCACTTCCTCCATTTCCTCCACTTCCTCGACATCGTCGATTTCGTCCAATTCGTCCACTTCGTCCGCTTCGTCCACTTCGTCAACTTCTTCCACTTCCTCCACTTCTTCACTTCCTCCACTTCGTCCGCTTCGTCCAGTTCGTCCACTTCGTCAACTTCCTCCATTTCGTCCACTTCCTCCACTTCGTCCACTTCTTCAACTTCCTCAACTTCCTCCACTTCATCCACTTCGACCACTTCGTCCACGTCCTTCATTCCCTCCACTCTCTCCAATTCCTCCACCTCGTCCATTTCTTCAACTTCCTCCACTTGCTCCACTTGCTCCTCTTTGTCCCCTGCGTGCACTTCGTCCACTTCGTCAACTTCCTCCACTTCTTCCACTTCGTCAACTTCCTCCACTTCGTCTACTTCCTCCACTTCGTCAACTTCGTCCACTTCTTCCCCTTCGTCCACTTCGCCAACTTCGTCCACTTCTTCCACTTCGTCCACTTCTTCCACTTCGTCCATTTCCTCCACTTCGTCCACTTAGCCAACTTCGTCAACTTCGCCAACTTCGACCACTTCGTCCACTTCGTCCACTTCCTCCATTTCCTCCACTTCCTCCACTTCCTCCACTTCCTCCACTTCCTCCACTTCCTGCACTTCGTCCCCTTCGTCCCCTTCTTCCCCTTCGTCCACTTCCTCCACTTCCTCCACTTCGTCAACTTCCTCGACTGCCTCCACCTCCCACAATTCGTCAACTTCCTCAACTTCCTCAACTTTCTCCACTTCGTCCACCTTCTCCACTTCGTCCACTTCCTCCACTTCCTCCTCTTCGTCCACTTCCCCACTTCGTCCACTTCGTCTGCTTCCTCCATTTCCTCCATTTCCTCCAATTCGTCCACTTCCTCCACTTCGTCAACTTCGTCCACTTCTTCAACTTCCTCCACTACCTCCGCTTCTTCCACTTCGTCCACTTCGTCATCTTCCTCCACTTCGTCCACTTCCTCCAATTCGTCAACTTCGTCCACTTCTTCTACTTCTTCCACTTCATCAACTTCGTCAACTTCGCCCACTTCGTCCACTTCCTCCACTTCCTCCATTTCCTCCACTTCATCCACTTCTTCCACTTCGTCAACTTCCTCCACTACCTCCACTTCGTCAACTTCCTCCACTTCCTCCACTTCGTCAACTTCCTCCACTTCCTCCACTTCGTCCATTTCCTCAACTTGCTCAACTTCCTCCCTTTCCTCCACTACATTCACTTCCTCCATTTCGTCTACATCCTCCACTTCGTCCACTTCCTCCACTTCGTCAACTTCGTCCACTTCTTCAACTTCCTCCACTTCTTCCACTTCCTCCACTTCGTCCACTTCGTCCACTTCGTCAACTTCGTCCTTTTCGTCCACTCCGTCCACTTCGACCAGTTCCTCCACTTCCTCCACTTCCTCCATTTCCTCCACTTACTCCACTTCGTCCACTTCCTCCACTTCTTCAACTTCCTCCACTTCGTCCACTTTCTCCACTTCCTCCACTTCCTCCACTTCCTCCACTTCGTCCCCTTCGTCCCCTCCGTCCCCTTCCTCCTTTTCGTCCATTTCGTCCACTTCGTCCATTTCGTCCACTTCGTTCACTTCGTCAACTTCGTCCACTTCTTCAACTTCCTCCGCTTCCTTCACTTCGTCCACTTTGTCCACTTCCTCAACTTCGTCCACTTCCTCCACTTCGTCCCCTTCGTTCCCTTCGTCCACTTCGTCCACTTTGTCCACTTCGTCCAATTTGTCCACTTCGTCCATTTCGTCAACTTCGTCCACTTCCTCCACTTCGCTAACTTCGTCCACTTTCTCCACCTCCCCCACTTCGTCGACTTCCTCAACTTCCTCAACTTTCTCCACTTCGTCCACTTCGTCTACTTCCTCCACTTCCTCCACTTCTTCCACTTCATCCACTTCGTCAACTTCCTCCACTTCTTCAACTTCCTCCACTTCCTCCACTGCCTCTACTTTTTCCACTTCGTCCACTTTGTCCATTTCCTCCACTTCCTCCACTACCTCGAATTCCTCCACTTCCTCCATTTCCTCAACTTCGTCCACATCGTCCACTTTCTTTGTCTACTTCCTCTACTTCTTCCACTTCCTCCATTTCGTCCACTTCGTCCACTTCGTCAACTTTGTCCGCTTCGTCCACTTCGACCACTTCGTCCACTTCGTCCCCTTCCTCCATTTCCTCCACATACTCCACTTCCTCCACTTCTTCAACTTCCTCCAATTCCTCCACTTCCTTCACTTCGTCCGCTTCCTCCTTTGCCTCCACTTGTTCCCCTTCGTGCCCTTGATCCCCTTCGTCCACTTCGTCCACTTCGTCCACTTCATCCACTTTGTCCACTTCCTCGCCTGCCTCCACCTCCCCCACTTCGACCAGTTCCTCCACTTCCTCCACTTCCTCCATTTCCTCCACTTACTCCACTTCGTCCACTTCCTCCACTTCTTCAACTTCCTCCACTTCGTCCACTTTCTCCACTTCCTCCACTTCCTCCACTTCGTCCAATTCCTCCATTTCCTCCACTTCCTCCACTTCGTCCCCTTCGTCCCCTCCGTCCCCTTCCTCCTTTTCGTCCACTTCGTCCACTTCGTCCATTTCGTCCACTTCGTTCACTTCGTCAACTTCGTCCACTTCTTCAACTTCCTCCGCTTCCTTCACTTCGTCCACTTTGTCAACTTCCTCAACTTCGTCCACTTCCTCCACTTCGTCCCCTTCGTTCCCTTCGTCCACTTCGTCCACTTTGTCCACTTCGTCCAATTTGTCCACTTCGTCCATTTCGTCAACTTCGTCCACTTCCTCCACTTCGCCAACTTCCTCCACTTTCTCCACCTCCCCCACTTCGTCGACTTCCTCAACTTCCTCAACTTTCTCCACTTCGTCCACTTCGTCTACTTCCTCCACTTCCTCCACTTCTTCCACTTCATCCACTTCGTCAACTTCCTCCACTTCTTCAACTTCCTCCACTTCCTCCACTGCCTCTACTTTTTCCACTTCGTCCACTTTGTCCATTTCCTCCACTTCCTCCACTACCTCGAATTCCTCCACTTCCTTCATTTCCTCAACTTCGTCCACTTTCTTTGTCTACTTCCTCTACTTCTTCCACTTCCTCCATTTCGTCCACTTCGTCCACTTCGTCAACTTTGTCCGCTTCGTCCACTTCGACCACTTCGTCCACTTCGTCCCCTTCCTCCATTTCCTCCACATACTCCACTTCCTCCACTTCTTCAACTTCCTCCAATTCCTCCACTTCCTTCACTTCGTCCGCTTCCTCCTTTGCCTCCACTTGTTCCCCTTCGTGCCCTTGATCCCCTTCGTCCACTTCGTCCACTTCGTCCACTTCATCCACTTCGTCAACTTCGTCCACTTCCTCCACTTTGTCCACTTCCTCGCCTGCCTCCACCTCCCCCACTTCGTCCACTTCCTCACCTTCCTCAACTTCCTCCACTTCGTCCACTTTCTCCACTTCGTCCACTTCCTCCACTTCCTCCTCTTCGTCCACTTCCTCCACTTCGTCTGCTTCCTCCATTTCCTCCACTTCCTCCACTTCATCCACATCATCCACTTCGTCAACTTCGTCCACTTCATCAACTTCCTCCACTTCCTCCACTTCCTCCACTACCTCCACTTCTTCCACTTCATCCACTTCGTCATCTTCCTCCACTTCCTCCACTTCGTCAACTTCGTCCCCTTCTTCTACTTCTTCCACTTCGTCCACTTTGACCACTTCGTCCACTTCCTCCATTTCCTCCACTTCGTCCACTTCTTCAACTTCCTCCACTTCCTCCACTTCCTCTACTTCCTCCACTTCGTCTACTTCGTCCACTTCGTCAACTTCGTCCACTTCGACCACTTCGTCCACTTCCTCCATTTCCTCCACATCCTCCACTTCACCCACTTCCTCCACTTGTTCAACTTCCTCTACTTCCTCCACTTCCTCCACATTATCCACTTCCTCCACTTCTTCCACTTCGTCCAGTTCATCCACTTTGAGCACTTCGTCCACTTCCTCTACTTCTTTCACTTGCTGCACTTTGTCCCTTTCGTCCATTTCATTAACTTCCTCCACTTCGTCAGCTTCCTGCACTTTGTCCACTTCGACCACTGTGTCCACTTCCTCCATTTCCTCCACTTCGTCTACTTCCTCAACTTCCTCCACTTCCTCCACTTCCTCTACTTCCTCCACTTCGTCCACTTCGTCCATTTCCTCGACATCCTCCACTTCGTCCACTTCCTCCACTTGTTCAACTTCCTCCACTTCCTCCACTTTGTCCACTTACTCAACTTCGTGCACTTCCTCCACTTCGTCCCCTTCGTCCCCTTCGTCCACTTCGTCCACTTCCCCCACTTCGTCCACTTCCTCCACTTCCTCCTCTTCGTCCACTTCCTCCACTTCTTACACTTCGTCTACTTCCTCCCCTTCCTCCACTTCGTCCACTTCGTCCACTTCTTCAACTTCCTCCACTTCCTCCACTTCCTCCACTTCCTCCACTACCTCCACTTCTTCCACTTCGTCCAGTTTTTCCATTTCCTCCACTTCCTCCACTTCCTCCACTTCTTCAACTTCGTCCACTTCGTCCACTTCGTCCACTTCGTCCATTTCGTCCACTTCCTCCACTTTCTCAACTTCGTCCACATCGTCCACTTTCTCCACTTTCTTTGTCTACTTCCTCTACTTCCTCCACTTTCTCAAATTCGTCCACTTCCTCCACTTCGTCCACTTCCTCAACTTCGTCCACCTCCCCCACTTCGTCCACTTCCTCAACTTCCTCAACTTCCTCCACTTCGTCCACTTCCTCCACTTCGTCCAGTTCTTCCACTTCGTCCACTTCTTCCACCTCGTCCACTTCGTCAACCTCATCAATTTCGTCCACTTCGTCGACTTTGACCACTTCGTCCACTTCATCAACTTCCTCCACTTCCTCCACTTCTTCTGCTTCGTCCACTTCGTCCATTTCCTCCAGTTCCCCCAGTTCCTCCACTTCCTCCACTCCTTCTACTTCTTCCACTTCTTCCACTTCGTCCACTTCGTCCACTTCGACCACTTCGTCCCCTTCGTCCCCTTGTCCCCTTCGTCAATTTCCTCCAATTCCTCCACTTGGTCCACTTCGTCCACTTCCTCCAGTTCCTCCACTTCGTCCACTTCTTCCACTTCGTCCACTTCGACCAGTTCGTCCACTTCCTCCATTTCCTTTACTTCGTCCCCTTCGTCCACTTCTTCCACCTCGTCCACTTCGTCCACTTCGACCACTTCGTCCACTTCCTCCATTTCCTCCACTTCCTCCACATCGTCCACTTCTTCCAATTCATCCACTTCTTCAACTCCTTCCACTTCCTCTACTTCGTCCCCTTCGTCCACCTCGTCCACTTCGTCCATTTCCTCCACTTCCTCCACTTCGTCCACTTCTTCAACTTCTTCTGCTTCCTCCACTTCGTCCACTTCGTCCCCATCGTCCACTTCATCAACTTCCTCCACTTCGTCTACTTCGTCAACTACGTCCACTTCCTCCACTTCATCAACTTCGTGCACTTCTTCCACTTCGTCAACTTCGACCACTTCGACCATTTCCTCCATTACCTCAACTTCGTCCACTACCTCCATTTCCTCCACTTCGTCCACTTCGTCCACTTCGTCCACTTCGTCCATTTCTTCAACTTCCTCCACTTCCTCCACTTCTTCCACTTCCTCAACTTCCACCGCTTCGTCAACTTCGTCCACTTCCTCCACTTCCTCCACATTGTCGACTTCGTCCAATTCGTCCACTTCCTCCACTTCGTCCACTTCCTCCCCTTCTTCAGTTCGTCCCCTTCCTCCCCTTCGTCCACTTCCTCCACTTCGTCAACTTCGTCCACTTCTTCAACTTCCTCCACTTCCTCCACTTCGTCCACTTCTTCCACTTCGTCCACTTCTTCCACTTCTTCCACTTGGTCCACTTCGTCCACTTCGTCCATTTCCTCCACTTCCTCCACTTCTTCCACTTCGTCCACTTCGTCCGCTACTTCCACCTCGTCCACTTCGCCCACTTCGTACCCTTCGTCAACTTCATCCACTTCGTCCACTTCTTCCACTTCTTCCACTTCGTCCACTTCGACCATTCGACCACTTCGTCCACTTCCTCCATTTCCTCCACTTCCTCGACATCGTCGATTTCGTCCAATTCGTCCACTTCGTCCGCTTCGTCCACTTCGTCAACTTCTTCCACTTCCTCCACTTCTTCACTTCCTCCACTTCGTCCGCTTCGTCCAGTTCGTCCACTTCGTCAACTTCCTCCATTTCGTCCACTTCCTCCACTTCGTCCACTTCTTCAACTTCCTCAACTTCCTCCACTTTATCCACTTCGACCACTTCGTCCACGTCCTTCATTCCCTCCACTCCCTCCAATTCCTCCACCTCGTCCATTTCTTCAACTTCCTCCACTTGCTCCACTTGCTCCTCTTTGTCCCCTGCGTGCACTTCGTCCACTTCGTCAACTTCCTCCACTTCTTCCACTTCGTCAACTTCCTCCACTTCGTCTACTTCCTCCACTTCGTCAACTTCGTCCACTTCTTCCCCTTCGTCCACTTCGCCAACTTCGTCCACTTCTTCCACTTCGTCCACTTCTTCCACTTCGTCCATTTCCTCCACTTCGTCCACTTAGCCAACTTCGTCAACTTCGCCAACTTCGACCACTTCGTCCACTTCGTCCACTTCCTCCATTTCCTCCACTTCCTCCACTTCCTCCACTTCCTCCACTTCCTCCACTTCCTGCACTTCGTCCCCTTCGTCCCCTTCTTCCCCTTCGTCCACTTCCTCCACTTCCTCCACTTCGTCAACTTCCTCGACTGCCTCCACCTCCCACAATTCGTCAACTTCCTCAACTTCCTCAACTTTCTCCACTTCGTCCACCTTCTCCACTTCGTCCACTTCCTCCACTTCCTCCTCTTCGTCCACTTCCCCACTTCGTCCACTTCGTCTGCTTCCTCCATTTCCTCCATTTCCTCCAATTCGTCCACTTCCTCCACTTCGTCAACTTCGTCCACTTCTTCAACTTCCTCCACTACCTCCGCTTCTTCCACTTCGTCCACTTCGTCATCTTCCTCCACTTCGTCCACTTCCTCCAATTCGTCAACTTCGTCCACTTCTTCTACTTCTTCCACTTCATCAACTTCGTCAACTTCGCCCACTTCGTCCACTTCCTCCACTTCCTCCATTTCCTCCACTTCATCCACTTCCTCCACTTCGTCAACTTCCTCCACTACCTCCACTTCGTCAACTTCCTCCACTTCCTCCACTTCGTCAACTTCCTCCACTTCCTCCACTTCGTCCATTTCCTCAACTTGCTCAACTTCCTCCCTTTCCTCCACTACATTCACTTCCTCCATTTCGTCTACATCCTCCACTTCGTCCACTTCCTCCACTTCGTCAACTTCGTCCACTTCTTCAACTTCCTCCACTTCTTCCACTTCCTCCACTTCGTCCACTTCGTCCACTTCGTCAACTTCGTCCTTTTCGTCCACTCCGTCCACTTCGACCAGTTCCTCCACTTCCTCCACTTCCTCCATTTCCTCCACTTACTCCACTTCGTCCACTTCCTCCACTTCTTCAACTTCCTCCACTTCGTCCACTTTCTCCACTTCCTCCACTTCCTCCACTTCCTCCACTTCCTCCACTTCGTCCCCTTCGTCCCCTCCGTCCCCTTCCTCCTTTTCGTCCATTTCGTCCACTTCGTCCATTTCGTCCACTTCGTTCACTTCGTCAACTTCGTCCACTTCTTCAACTTCCTCCGCTTCCTTCACTTCGTCCACTTTGTCCACTTCCTCAACTTCGTCCACTTCCTCCACTTCGTCCCCTTCGTTCCCTTCGTCCACTTCGTGCACTTTGTCCACTTCGTCCAATTTGTCCACTTCGTCCATTTCGTCAACTTCGTCCACTTCCTCCACTTCGCCAACTTCCTCCACTTTCTCCACCTCCCCCACTTCGTCGACTTCCTCAACTTCCTCAACTTTCTCCACTTCGTCCACTTCGTCTACTTCCTCCACTTCCTCCACTTCTTCCACTTCATCCACTTCGTCAACTTCCTCCACTTCTTCAACTTCCTCCACTTCCTCCACTGCCTCTATTTTTTCCACTTCGTCCACTTTGTCCATTTCCTCCACTTCCTCCACTACCTCGAATTCCTCCACTTCCTCCATTTCCTCATCTTCGTCCACATCGTCCACTTTCTTTGTCTACTTCCTCTACTTCTTCCACTTCCTCCATTTCGTCCACTTCGTCCACTTCGTCAACTTTGTCCGCTTCGTCCACTTCGACCACTTCGTCCACTTCGTCCCCTTCCTCCATTTCCTCCACATACTCCACTTCCTCCACTTCTTCAACTTCCTCCAATTCCTCCACTTCCTTCACTTCGTCCGCTTCCTCCTTTGCCTCCACTTGTTCCCCTTCGTGCCCTTGATCCCCTTCGTCCACTTCGTCCACTTCGTCCACTTCATCCACTTCGTCAACTTCGTCCACTTCATCCACTTTGTCCACTTCCTCGCCTGCCTCCACCTCCCCCACTTCGACCAGTTCCTCCACTTCCTCCACTTCCTCCATTTCCTCCACTTACTCCACTTCGTCCACTTCCTCCACTTCTTCAACTTCCTCCACTTCCTCCACTTTCTCCACTTCCTCCACTTCCTCCACTTCGTCCAATTCCTCCATTTCCTCCACTTCCTCCACTTCGTCCCCTCCGTCCCCTTCCTCCTTTTCGTCCACTTCGTCCACTTCGTCCATTTCGTCCACTTCGTTCACTTCGTCAACTTCGTCCACTTCTTCAACTTCCTCCGCTTCCTTCACTTCGTCCACTTTGTCAACTTCCTCAACTTCGTCCACTTCCTCCACTTCGTCCCCTTCGTTCCCTTCGTCCACTTCGTCCACTTTGTCCACTTCGTCCAATTTGTCCACTTCGTCCATTTCGTCAACTTCGTCCACTTCCTCCACTTCGCCAACTTCCTCCACTTTCTCCACCTCCCCCACTTCGTCGACTTCCTCAACTTCCTCAACTTTCTCCACTTCGTCCACTTCGTCTACTTCCTCCACTTCCTCCACTTCTTCCACTTCATCCACTTCGTCAACTTCCTCCACTTCTTCAACTTCCTCCACTTCCTCCACTGCCTCTACTTTTTCCACTTCGTCCACTTTGTCCATTTCCTCCACTTCCTCCACTACCTCGAATTCCTCCACTTCCTTCATTTCCTCAACTTCGTCCACTTTCTTTGTCTACTTCCTCTACTTCTTCCACTTCCTCCATTTCGTCCACTTCGTCCACTTCGTCAACTTTGTCCGCTTCGTCCACTTCGACCACTTCGTCCACTTCGTCCCCTTCCTCCATTTCCTCCACATACTCCACTTCCTCCACTTCTTCAACTTCCTCCAATTCCTCCACTTCCTTCACTTCGTCCGCTTCCTCCTTTGCCTCCACTTGTTCCCCTTCGTGCCCTTGATCCCCTTCGTCCACTTCGTCCACTTCGTCCACTTCATCCACTTCGTCAACTTCGTCCACTTCCTCCACTTTGTCCACTTCCTCGCCTGCCTCCACCTCCCCCACTTCGTCCACTTCCTCACCTTCCTCAACTTCCTCCACTTCGTCCACTTTCTCCACTTCGTCCACTTCCTCCACTTCCTCCTCTTCGTCCACTTCCTCCACTTCGTCTGCTTCCTCCATTTCCTCCACTTCCTCCACTTCATCCACATCATCCACTTCGTCAACTTCGTCCACTTCATCAACTTCCTCCACTTCCTCCACTTCCTCCACTACCTCCACTTCTTCCACTTCATCCACTTCGTCATCTTCCTCCACTTCCTCCACTTCGTCAACTTCGTCCCCTTCTTCTACTTCTTCCACTTCGTCCACTTTGACCACTTCGTCCACTTCCTCCATTTCCTCCACTTCGTCCACTTCTTCAACTTCCTCCACTTCCTCCACTTCCTCTACTTCCTCCACTTCGTCTACTTCGTCCACTTCGTCAACTTCGTCCACTTCGACCACTTCGTCCACTTCCTCCATTTCCTCCACATCCTCCACTTCACCCACTTCCTCCACTTGATCAACTTCCTCTACTTCCTCCACTTCCTCCACATTATCCACTTCATCCACTTCCTCCACTTCTTCAACTTCCTCCACTTCCTCCACTTCTTCCACTTCGTCCAGTTCATCCACTTTGAGCACTTCGTCCACTTCCTCTACTTCTTTCACTTGCTGCACTTTGTCCCTTTCGTCCATTTCATTAACTTCCTCCACTTCGTCAGCTTCCTGCACTTTGTCCACTTCGACCACTGTGTCCACTTCCTCCATTTCCTCCACTTCGTCTACTTCTTCAACTTCCTCCACTTCCTCCACTTCCTCTACTTCCTCCACTTCGTCCACTTCGTCCATTTCCTCGACATCCTCCACTTCGTCCACTTCCTCCACTTGTTCAACTTCCTCCACTTCCTCCACTTTGTCCACTTACTCAACTTCGTGCACTTCCTCCACTTCGTCCCCTTCGTCCCCTTCGTCCACTTCGTCCACTTCGTCCACTTCCCCCACTTCGTCCACTTCCTCCACTTCCTCCTCTTCGTCCACTTCCTCCACTTCTTACACTTCGTCTACTTCCTCCCCTTCCTCCACTTCGTCCACTTCGTCCACTTCTTCAACTTCCTCCACTTCCTCCACTTCCTCCACTTCCTCCACTTCCTCCACTACCTCCACTTCTTCCACTTCGTCCAGTTTTTCCATTTCCTCCACTTCCTCCACTTCCTCCACTTCTTCAACTTCGTCCACTTCGTCCACTTCGTCCACTTCGTCCATTTCGTCCACTTCCTCCACTTTCTCAACTTCGTCCACATCGTCCACTTTCTCCACTTTCTTTGTCTACTTCCTCTACTTCCTCCACTTTCTCAAATTCGTCCACTTCCTCCACTTCGTCCACTTTCTCAACTTCGTCCACCTCCCCCACTTCGTCCACTTCCTCAACTTCCTCAACTTCCTCCACTTCGTCCACTTCCTCCACTTCGTCCAGTTCTTCCACTTCGTCCACTTCTTCCACCTCGTCCACTTCGTCAACCTCATCAATTTCGTCCACTTCGTCGACTTTGACCACTTCGTCCACTTCATCAACTTCCTCCACTTCCTCCACTTCTTCTACTTCGTCCACTTCGTCCATTTCCTCCAGTTCCCCCAGTTCCTCCACTTCCTCCACTCCTTCTACTTCTTCCACTTCTTCCACTTCGTCCACTTCGTCCACTTCGACCACTTCGTCCCCTTCGTCCCCTTGTCCCCTTCGTCAATTTCCTCCAATTCCTCCACTTGGTCCACTTCGTCCACTTCCTCCAGTTCCTCCACTTCGTCCACTTCTTCCACTTCGTCCACTTCGACCAGTTCGTCCACTTCCTCCATTTCCTTTACTTCGTCCCCTTCGTCCACTTCTTCCACCTCGTCCACTTCGTCCACTTCGACCACTTCGTCCACTTCCTCCATTTCCTCCACTTCCTCCACATCGTCCACTTCTTCCAATTCATCCACTTCTTCAACTCCTTCCACTTCCTCTACTTCGTCCCCTTCGTCCACCTCGTCCACTTCGTCCATTTCCTCCACTTCCTCCACTTCGTCCACTTCTTCAACTTCTTCTGCTTCCTCCACTTCGTCCACTTCGTCCCCATCGTCCACTTCATCAACTTCCTCCACTTCGTCTACTTCGTCAACTACGTCCACTTCCTCCACTTCATCAACTTCGTGCACTTCTTCCACTTCGTCAACTTCGACCACTTCGACCATTTCCTCCATTACCTCAACTTCGTCCACTACCTCCATTTCCTCCACTTCGTCCACTTCGTCCACTTCGTCCACTTCGTCCATTTCTTCAACTTCCTCCACTTCCTCCACTTCTTCCACTTCCTCAACTTCCTCCGCTTCGTCAACTTCGTCCACTTCCTCCACTTCCTCCACATTGTCGACTTCGTCCAATTCGTCCACTTCCTCCACTTCGTCCACTTCCTCCCCTTCTTCAGTTCGTCCCCTTCCTCCCCTTCGTCCACTTCCTCCACTTCGTCAACTTCGTCCACTTCTTCAACTTCCTCCACTTCCTCCACTTCGTCCACTTCTTCCACTTCGTCCACTTCTTCCACTTCTTCCACTTGGTCCACTTGGTCCACTTCGTCCATTTCCTCCACTTCCTCCACTTCTTCCACTTCGTCCACTTCGTCCGCTACTTCCACCTCGTCCACTTCGCCCACTTCGTACCCTTCGTCAACTTCATCCACTTCGTCCACTTCTTCCACTTCTTCCACTTCGTCCACTTCGACCATTCGACCACTTCGTCCACTTCCTCCATTTCCTCCACTTCCTCGACATCGTCGATTTCGTCCAATTCGTCCACTTCGTCCGCTTCGTCCACTTCGTCAACTTCTTCCACTTCCTCCACTTCTTCACTTCCTCCACTTCGTCCGCTTCGTCCAGTTCGTCCACTTCGTCAACTTCCTCCATTTCGTCCACTTCCTCCACTTCGTCCACTTCTTCAACTTCCTCAACTTCCTCCACTTCATCCACTTCGACCACTTCGTCCACGTCCTTCATTCCCTCCACTCCCTCCAATTCCTCCACCTCGTCCATTTCTTCAACTTCCTCCACTTGCTCCACTTGCTCCTCTTTGTCCCCTGCGTGCACTTCGTCCACTTCGTCAACTTCCTCCACTTCTTCCACTTCGTCAACTTCCTCCACTTCGTCTACTTCCTCCACTTCGTCAACTTCGTCCACTTCTTCCCCTTCGTCCACTTCGCCAACTTCGTCCACTTCTTCCACTTCGTCCACTTCTTCCACTTCGTCCATTTCCTCCACTTCGTCCACTTAGCCAACTTCGTCAACTTCGCCAACTTCGACCACTTCGTCCACTTCGTCCACTTCCTCCATTTCCTCCACTTCCTCCACTTCCTCCACTTCCTCCACTTCCTCCACTTCCTGCACTTCGTCCCCTTCGTCCCCTTCTTCCCCTTCGTCCACTTCCTCCACTTCCTCCACTTCGTCAACTTCCTCGACTGCCTCCACCTCCCACAATTCGTCAACTTCCTCAACTTCCTCAACTTTCTCCACTTCGTCCACCTTCTCCACTTCGTCCACTTCCTCCACTTCCTCCTCTTCGTCCACTTCCCCACTTCGTCCACTTCGTCTGCTTCCTCCATTTCCTCCATTTCCTCCAATTCGTCCACTTCCTCCACTTCGTCAACTTCGTCCACTTCTTCAACTTCCTCCACTACCTCCGCTTCTTCCACTTCGTCCACTTCGTCATCTTCCTCCACTTCGTCCACTTCCTCCAATTCGTCAACTTCGTCCACTTCTTCTACTTCTTCCACTTCATCAACTTCGTCAACTTCGCCCACTTCGTCCACTTCCTCCACTTCCTCCATTTCCTCCACTTCATCCACTTCCTCCACTTCGTCAACTTCCTCCACTACCTCCACTTCGTCAACTTCCTCCTCTTCCTCCACTTCGTCAACTTCCTCCACTTCCTCCACTTCGTCCATTTCCTCAACTTGCTCAACTTCCTCCCTTTCCTCCACTACATTCACTTCCTCCATTTCGTCTACATCCTCCACTTCGTCCACTTCCTCCACTTCGTCAACTTCGTCCACTTCTTCAACTTCCTCCACTTCTTCCACTTCCTCCACTTCGTCCACTTCGTCCACTTCGTCAACTTCGTCCTTTTCGTCCACTCCGTCCACTTCGACCAGTTCCTCCACTTCCTCCACTTCCTCCATTTCCTCCACTTACTCCACTTCGTCCACTTCCTCCACTTCTTCAACTTCCTCCACTTCGTCCACTTTCTCCACTTCCTCCACTTCCTCCACTTCCTCCACTTCGTCCCCTTCGTCCCCTCCGTCCCCTTCCTCCTTTTCGTCCATTTCGTCCACTTCGTCCATTTCGTCCACTTCGTTCACTTCGTCAACTTCGTCCACTTCTTCAACTTCCTCCGCTTCCTTCACTTCGTCCACTTTGTCCACTTCCTCAACTTCGTCCACTTCCTCCACTTCGTCCCCTTCGTTCCCTTCGTCCACTTCGTCCACTTTGTCCACTTCGTCCAATTTGTCCACTTCGTCCATTTCGTCAACTTCGTCCACTTCCTCCACTTCGCCAACTTCCTCCACTTTCTCCACCTCCCCCACTTCGTCGACTTCCTCAACTTCCTCAACTTTCTCCACTTCGTCCACTTCGTCTACTTCCTCCACTTCCTCCACTTCTTCCACTTCATCCACTTCGTCAACTTCCTCCACTTCTTCAACTTCCTCCACTTCCTCCACTGCCTCTACTTTTTCCACTTCGTCCACTTTGTCCATTTCCTCCACTTCCTCCACTACCTCGAATTCCTCCACTTCCTCCATTTCCTCAACTTCGTCCACATCGTCCACTTTCTTTGTCTACTTCCTCTACTTCTTCCACTTCCTCCATTTCGTCCACTTCGTCCACTTCGTCAACTTTGTCCGCTTCGTCCACTTCGACCACTTCGTCCACTTCGTCCCCTTCCTCCATTTCCTCCACATACTCCACTTCCTCCACTTCTTCAACTTCCTCCAATTCCTCCACTTCCTTCACTTCGTCCGCTTCCTCCTTTGCCTCCACTTGTTCCCCTTCGTGCCCTTGATCCCCTTCGTCCACTTCGTCCACTTCGTCCACTTCATCCACTTCGTCAACTTCGTCCACTTCATCCACTTTGTCCACTTCCTCGCCTGCCTCCACCTCCCCCACTTCGACCAGTTCCTCCACTTCCTCCACTTCCTCCATTTCCTCCACTTACTCCACTTCGTCCACTTCCTCCACTTCTTCAACTTCCTCCACTTCGTCCACTTTCTCCACTTCCTCCACTTCCTCCACTTCGTCCAATTCCTCCATTTCCTCCACTTCCTCCACTTCGTCCCCTTCGTCCCCTCCGTCCCCTTCCTCCTTTTCGTCCACTTCGTCCACTTCGTCCATTTCGTCCACTTCGTTCACTTCGTCAACTTCGTCCACTTCTTCAACTTCCTCCGCTTCCTTCACTTCGTCCACTTTGTCAACTTCCTCAACTTCGTCCACTTCCTCCACTTCGTCCCCTTCGTTCCCTTCGTCCACTTCGTCCACTTTGTCCACTTCGTCCAATTTGTCCACTTCGTCCATTTCGTCAACTTCGTCCACTTCCTCCACTTCGCCAACTTCCTCCACTTTCTCCACCTCCCCCACTTCGTCGACTTCCTCAACTTCCTCAACTTTCTCCACTTCGTCCACTTCGTCTACTTCCTCCACTTCCTCCACTTCTTCCACTTCATCCACTTCGTCAACTTCCTCCACTTCTTCAACTTCCTCCACTTCCTCCACTGCCTCTACTTTTTCCACTTCGTCCACTTTGTCCATTTCCTCCACTTCCTCCACTACCTCGAATTCCTCCACTTCCTTCATTTCCTCAACTTCGTCCACTTTCTTTGTCTACTTCCTCTACTTCTTCCACTTCCTCCATTTCGTCCACTTCGTCCACTTCGTCAACTTTGTCCGCTTCGTCCACTTCGACCACTTCGTCCACTTCGTCCCCTTCCTCCATTTCCTCCACATACTCCACTTCCTCCACTTCTTCAACTTCCTCCAATTCCTCCACTTCCTTCACTTCGTCCGCTTCCTCCTTTGCCTCCACTTGTTCCCCTTCATGCCCTTGATCCCCTTCGTCCACTTCGTCCACTTCATCCACTTCGTCAACTTCGTCCACTTCCTCCACTTTGTCCACTTCCTCGCCTGCCTCCACCTCCCCCACTTCGTCCACTTCCTCACCTTCCTCAACTTCCTCCACTTCGTCCACTTTCTCCACTTCGTCCACTTCCTCCACTTCCTCCTCTTCGTCCACTTCCTCCACTTCGTCTGCTTCCTCCATTTCCTCCACTTCCTCCACTTCATCCACATCATCCACTTCGTCAACTTCGTCCACTTCATCAACTTCCTCCACTTCCTCCACTTCCTCCACTACCTCCACTTCTTCCACTTCATCCACTTCGTCATCTTCCTCCACTTCCTCCACTTCGTCAACTTCGTCCCCTTCTTCTACTTCTTCCACTTCGTCCACTTTGACCACTTCGTCCACTTCCTCCATTTCCTCCACTTCGTCCACTTCTTCAACTTCCTCCACTTCCTCCACTTCCTCTACTTCCTCCACTTCGTCTACTTCGTCCACTTCGTCAACTTCGTCCACTTCGACCACTTCGTCCACTTCCTCCATTTCCTCCACATCCTCCACTTCACCCACTTCCTCCCCTTGTTCAACTTCCTCTACTTCCTCCACTTCCTCCACATTATCCACTTCATCCACTTCCTCCACTTCTTCAACTTCCTCCACTTCCTCCACTTCTTCCACTTCGTCCAGTTCATCCACTTTGAGCACTTCGTCCACTTCCTCTACTTCTTTCACTTGCTGCACTTTGTCCCTTTCGTCCATTTCATTAACTTCCTCCACTTCGTCAGCTTCCTGCACTTTGTCCACTTCGACCACTGTGTCCACTTCCTCCATTTCCTCCACTTCGTCTACTTCTTCAACTTCCTCCACTTCCTCCACTTCCTCTACTTCCTCCACTTCGTCCACTTCGTCCATTTCCTCGACATCCTCCACTTCGTCCACTTCCTCCACTTGTTCAACTTCCTCCACTTCCTCCACTTTGTCCACTTACTCAACTTCGTGCACTTCCTCCACTTCGTCCCCTTCGTCCCCTTCGTCCACTTCGTCCACTTCGTCCACTTCCCCCACTTCGTCCACTTCCTCCACTTCCTCCTCTTCGTCCACTTCCTCCACTTCTTACACTTCGTCTACTTCCTCCCCTTCCTCCACTTCGTCCACTTCGTCCACTTCTTCAACTTCCTCCACTTCCTCCACTTCCTCCACTTCCTCCACTACCTCCACTTCTTCCACTTCGTCCAGTTTTTCCATTTCCTCCACTTCCTCCACTTCCTCCACTTCTTCAACTTCGTCCACTTCGTCCACTTCGTCCATTTCGTCCACTTCCTCCACTTTCTCAACTTCGTCCACATCGTCCACTTTCTCCACTTTCTTTGTCTACTTCCTCTACTTCCTCCACTTTCTCAAATTCGTCCACTTCCTCCACTTCGTCCACTTCCTCAACTTCGTCCACCTCCCCCACTTCGTCCACTTCCTCAACTTCCTCAACTTCCTCCACTTCGTCCACTTCCTCCACTTCGTCCAGTTCTTCCACTTCGTCCACTTCTTCCACCTCGTCCACTTCGTCAACCTCATCAATTTCGTCCACTTCGTCGACTTTGACCACTTCGTCCACTTCATCAACTTCCTCCACTTCCTCCACTTCTTCTACTTCGTCCACTTCGTCCATTTCCTCCAGTTCCCCCAGTTCCTCCACTTCCTCCACTCCTTCTACTTCTTCCACTTCTTCCACTTCGTCCACTTCGTCCACTTCGACCACTTCGTCCCCTTCGTCCCCTTGTCCCCTTCGTCAATTTCCTCCAATTCCTCCACTTGGTCCACTTCGTCCACTTCCTCCAGTTCCTCCACTTCGTCCACTTCTTCCACTTCGTCCACTTCGACCAGTTCGTCCACTTCCTCCATTTCCTTTACTTCGTCCCCTTCGTCCACTTCTTCCACCTCGTCCACTTCGTCCACTTCGACCACTTCGTCCACTTCCTCCATTTCCTCCACTTCCTCCACATCGTCCACTTCTTCCAATTCATCCACTTCTTCAACTCCTTCCACTTCCTCTACTTCGTCCCCTTCGTCCACCTCGTCCACTTCGTCCATTTCCTCCACTTCCTCCACTTCGTCCACTTCTTCAACTTCTTCTGCTTCCTCCACTTCGTCCACTTCGTCCCCATCGTCCACTTCATCAACTTCCTCCACTTCGTCTACTTCGTCAACTACGTCCACTTCCTCCACTTCATCAACTTCGTGCACTTCTTCCACTTCGTCAACTTCGACCACTTCGACCATTTCCTCCATTACCTCAACTTCGTCCACTACCTCCATTTCCTCCACTTCGTCCACTTCGTCCACTTCGTCCACTTCGTCCATTTCTTCAACTTCCTCCACTTCCTCCACTTCTTCCACTTCCTCCACTTCCTCCACATCGTCCCCTTCGTCCCCTTCGTCCCCTTCGTTCCCCTCGTCCACTTCATCAACTTCCTCCAGTTCCTCCACTTCCTCCACTTTGTCAACTTCCTCCACTTCCTCCACTTTGTCAACTTCCTCCACTTCTTCCACCTCCTCCCCTTCGTCAACTTCCTCACCTTCCTCAACTTCCTCCACTTCCTCCGCTTCCTCTACTTCGTCCACTTCCTCCACTTCCTCCACTTCGTCGACTTCCTCCACTTCCTCCACTTCTTCAACTTCCTCCACTTCCTCCCCTACCTCCACTTCTTCCACTTTGTCAACTTCCTCCACTTAGTCAACTTCCTCCACTTCCTCCACTTCCTCCACTTCCTCTCCTTCGTTCACTTCCTCCACTTCCTCCACTTCCTCCACTTCCTACACTTCGTCCCCTTCGTCCCCTTATTCCCCTTCGTCCACTTCGTCAACTTCCTCCAGTTCCTCCACTTCCTCCAGTTCGTCAACTTCCTCCACTTCTTCCACCTCCTCCACTTCGTCCACTTTCTCAACTTCCTCAACTTCCTCCACTTCCTCCGCTTCCTCTACTTCGTCCACTTCCTCCACTACCTCCACTTCCTCCACTTCGTCCGCTTGCTCCACTTCGTCCACTTCGTCAACTTCCTCCACTTCCTGCATTTCGTCCTCTTCGTCAACTTCGTCCACTTCTTCAACTTCCTCCACTTCCTCCACTTACTCCACTATCTCCACTTCTTCCACTTCCTCCACTTCGTCCATTTCCTCCACTTCCTACAGTTCCTCCACTTCCTACACTTTTTCCACTTCGTCCCCTTCGTCCCCTTCGTCAACTTCGTCCACTTCGTCAACTTCGTCTACTTCGTCCACTTCGTCCATATCTTCGACTTCGTCCACTTCCTCCACTTCGACCACTTCGTCCACTTCCCCCATTTCCTCCACTTCCTCCACATCGTCCAATTCGTCCACTTATTTCAATTCGTCCACTTTGTCCACTTCGTCCACTTCCTCCACTTCGACCACTTCGTACACTTCCTCCACTTCGTCCACTTCGTCAACTTCGTCCACTTTGACCAGTTCGTCCACTTCCTCAACTTCGTCCACTTCTTCCGCTTCTTCAACTTCCCCCACTTCCTCCATTTCCTCCATTTCCTCCATTTTCTCCACTTCGTCCACTTCGTCCACTTCCTCAACTTCGTCCCGTTCGTCCCCTTTGTCCCCTTCGTCCCCTTCGTCCAATTCGTCCATTTCGTGTACTTCTCCCAGTTCCTCCACTTCCTCCACTTCCTCCACTTCTCCTACTTCCTCCGCTTCCTCCACTTCATCCACTACCTCCACTTCTTACACTTCGTCCACTTCGTCCACATCGTCCACTTCTTCCATTTCCTCCACTTCCTTCACTTCGTCCACTTCTTCAACTTCCTCCACTTCCTCCACTTCGTTCACTTCCTCCACTTCCTCCACTTCGTCCACTTCGTTTACTTCCACCACTTCCTCCACTTCCTCCACTTTATCAACTTCGTCCACTTGTTCAACTTCCTCCACTTCGTCCACTTCATCCACTACCTCCACTTCTTAGACTTCGTCCACTTCGTCCATTTCCTCCACTTCCTCCACTTCGTCCACTTCGTTCCCTTCGTCCACTTCGACCACTTCGTCCACTTCGTTCCCTTCGTCCACTTCGTCCGCTTCGTCCTCTTCGTCAATTTCGTCCACTTCGTCCACTTCCTGCACTTCCTCCACATCCTCCACGTCGTCCAATTCATCCACTTCTTCAACTTCTTCCACTTCCTCAACTTCCTTCACTTGCTCCACTTCGTCCCCTTCATCCACTTCGTCCACTTCGTCAACTTCCTCCACTTCGTCCCCTTCTTCAACTTCCTCCACTTCCTACACTTCGTCCACATCTACCACTTCGTCCACTTCCTCCATTTCCTCCACTTCCTCCACTTCCTCCGCTTCCTCCACTTCCTCCACTTCGTCCACTTCGCCGACTTCGTCCATTTCTTCAACTTCCTCCACTTGCTCCCCTTTGTCCCCTGCGTCCACTTCGTCCACTTCGTCAACATCCTCCATTTCTTCCACTTCGTCAACTTCCTCCACTCCGTCTACTTCCTCCACTTCTTCAACTTCGTCCACTTCTTCCACTTCGTCCACTTCGTCCACTTAGTCAACTTCGTCAACTTCGCCCACTTCGACCACTTCGTCCACTTCCTCCACTTCCTCCACTTCCTCCACTTCGTCCCCTTCGTCCCCTTCTTCCCCTTCGTCCACTTCGTCAACTTCCTCCAGTTCCTCCACTTCCTGCACTTCGTGAACTTCCCCCACTACTTCCACCTCCCCCACTTCGTCCACTTCCTCAACTTCCTCAACTTCCTCCACTTCCTCCGCTTCCTCTACTTCCTCCACTTCCGCCATTTTGTACACTTCGTCAACTTCGTCCACTTCTTCAACTTCGTCCACTTCCTCCCCTTACTCCACTACCTCCACTTCTTCCACTTCCTCCACTTCGTCCATTTCCTCCACTTCCTACAGTTACTCCACTTCCTCCACTTTTTCCACTTCGTCCACTTCGTGCCCTTCGTCAACTTCGTCCACTTCGTCTACTTCGTCCATATCTTCGACTTTGTCCACTTCCTCCACTTCGACCACTTCCTCCATTTCCTCCACTTCTTCCACATCGTCCAATTCGTCCACTTATTTCAATTCGTCCACTTCCTCCATTTCGTCCACTTCCTCCACTTCGACCACTTCGTACACTTCCTCCACTTCGTCCACTTCGTCAACTTCGTCCACTTTGACCAGTTCGTCCACTTCCTCAACTTCGTCCATTTCTTCCGCTTCTTCAACTTCCCCCACTTCCTCCACTTCCTCCATTTTCTCAACTTCGTCCACTTCCATTACGTCCTCCACTTCCTCCACTTCGTCCCGTTCGTCCCCTTCGTCCCCTTCGTCCCCTTCGTCCCCTTCGTCCCCTTCGTCCCCTTCGTCCACTTCGTCCACTTCGTCTACTTCCTCCACTTCCTCCACTTCATCGACTTCGTCCACTTCTTCAACTTCCTCCACTTCGTCCACTTCATCCACTACCTCCACTTCTTAGACTTCGTCCACTTCGTCCATTTCCTCCACTTCCCCCACTTCCTCCACTTCTTCCTCTTTGTCCACTTCGTCAACTTCGTCCACTTCGTCCACTTCGTTCCCTTCGTCCACTTCGTCCGCTTCGTCCCATTCGTCAATTTCGTCCACTTCGTCCACTTCCTGCACTTCCTCCACATCGTCCACGTCGTCCAACACGTCCACTTCTTCAACTTCTTCCACTTCCTCAACTTCCTTCACTTCCTTCACTTGCTCCATTTCGTCCCCTTCATCCACTTCGTCCACTTCGTCAACTTCCTCCACTTCGTCGCCTTCTTCAACATCCTCCACTTCCTACACTTCGTCCACATCTACCATATTGATGAGTCAATATTTTCTCAATTTCACTTAGCTTATTGTACCGAATTTAATTAGGAAATTGTGCTTAATTGTCCGGTATTTTCCTGTTTTTGATAATTGTGCTTAATTTGACCCAAAAATTCTTATTTTAATTAATTTGAATTATTTGAGCTAATTATTTGCATTATTAATTGTAGGGAAATTGTTGGATAATATTTGGGACATTTGGAGGTGAAAAGAAAATGCCACATCAAATATATTTTAAAATAAAATGAAAGAGAGGTGTGGGTTTCAATTTTTGATGCACATGGGAGTGGTGTATGCATTGGAGAAAGGGGGTGACACGCAGCAAGTCTGGAATCCAGCAACAGCACAGGTGTGTGCTTGGAGAGAATGGGAGGTGCACATGGAAAAAAGATCCACCAAGGACGACTTGGGCTGGAAAGAAGCAGCACACGCTACTGTGTCACGGGAGTCTCCACGCGTCATTCATCTTTCATTTTGGGAAGCTCCAGCCACTACTCTCTGGACACTCGGATACAACACATAGAAAAAGCTGGCTGGAAGAGGAGGCCACGCACGTGAAGAGCCATGGCTGCCACACTCATGCACAGTCCACCAACTTCAGGCAGCAGCAAGGCCCAGCTAGTCTAGCAAGAAGGGGAGTGGTGTCCGGCCTGCATCCAGCGGCACCAACACTTCTCCGAGAGCAGGCAGAAGCTTGTGGGTGCAGCAGCTGGTTAAGCTTGGATTCACGCAGAGAAAAGAAGAGGAGGCATCGTTGGTGTCTGCGTTCACGTCTAGCGAGGTCCACCACGGTCCAAGAGAAAGCTCACGGTGGCATGAAGTAGAAGCACTGAACATGTCCAGCAGTCACGCTCCCAGCTAATCCAACAACTTCCATCCAACTAACTTTGAAGAAATCACTCATGGAAGAAAGAGGATGCACACTGAGGAAGAAAACAAGGGCTGAATTCATTCTTCTTGCTGAACGGTGATTTCATTTGGCAGAGGAAGCGGTGATGCTGGCTGGAATGCTTGAACCGAGGGGGTGTTGATTCCAGAAGCACGTTGAGATGTGGTGATCCAGAAACGAACCAACGCTGCCAGCAGGGAGCAACACAGGCTGATTCACATCCAGCAGAAGTAAGCAAGCCAAGCTATCTTCACCTTGGTCCAGCATCTTAGAGCTTCACGGTGGTGAAGGAAGGAGAATGAGCAGCCACCGAGAGCCAGAAAGAACACAGCTCCACCATCCAGCACGTCCAGCTGCCACCGAGAGGGAGATCTTCATCCATCGGCTGGAGCACCAGTCCAGAATCCTCCACCGTTCCAGCACCGTGAAGCTTGATGGAATAAGGGTGTCAGGGAGCAACACACGCTGATTCACATCCAGCAGAAGCGGAAGCTGTCCAGCTTCGTCCAGCAGGATGTTGCGTCCAGCAAAGAAGAGATTCTCGGTCCAGCAAGCACAGCTACAAACGGACAAGCAGCTTGGAAAGAGCAGTTCACGGCTTGCACAATCCAGCAAAGAAGACAAAGTCCAGCAGCTAGGAAGCATGGGGAGGCTACGGACGTGTGAAGGAAAGCAGCACCTTGGAGTGTGGGCACCACGGTTTGTTCAAAGGAATTTGGCAACATCCGGAGGGGAAGCAGAAAAAAACACACGGCAACACAATTGGAGGGCCCACCTTTGTTTACTTTTAGCATAGATTGAAGAAAAAAACAAAGGTACTAGGGAGACAAACACACGGAAAAGCTGCTGGAAAAAGCACAATTTTATTTCTTCTTTCTTTGAAAAGCACATGTCAGGAATGAAAGAGGGGTACACAGTATGGTCTGAGTTTTGGCAATAAAAGGAGGCCAGTTCCAGCCAGGAAGCGGAGGGCCGTGAGGTGAGACTGCAGAGAGCTGGACAGTGGACCGTGAGAAGGTGCAAGAACAGTAGAAGCTTGTGACTGAGAATGCAGGGCTACGGTTGAAGGCTCACTTCCAGCAAGCATTGATTGAAGCGGTGCAGCACAACGATTTGGTTTCTTTTTCTTCTTTCACGCATGAAAACTTGTTTCTTATATTATATATATTAGAAACATTTAGATTGAAGTAGTTTTATTAATCACAGTGTTTTACTGTTCGTGCGAATCTTCTTGTGTTGTTTCTGTGATAAGCTTCTTTTAAATGACTATAATATGCCTTTTATTATCTCCCTTTGAGCTCATACGTTGCAAGCTTATAACATTGGATACATTGTCTTTTTATTTATCGCCTTCAAGTTGTTCATGATGGTTTATTTTTGGAGCTGGACGATGATGTTATTATGGATATTCATTTTGCTTTCTCTACAAACAGTGACGTTTTCAATTTTAGGACATAGTGTTACGTTTTTATTTATGAAGTGTTAATTTATTTTAGAGGTTAGTTTGAATTTTAATTGAGAAATAGGAAGAGCACACTCGGGGTATTTAAAAAAGGATTACGCGTTTATTTTATTTTGATGTCCTTTACCGTCAATTTTTACAGTTTCGAAATTTAGTTCAAACGTTTTTAATTTTGTTTTATTTAATTTCCAGTCCAGTTTAATTTTCCGCATCCAAAAAAAAAATATTCACAAACTCCCCCCCACTACGTGTTTGATCTGAGACTAAACCCAAATTGGTCCTTGAGAGACGACCTAGGAGTCACTTCCTAGCACTGTACTGCATTCTTTTATGCACAACTTTTGTGGGAGGCGCGACCCTCTCATCAAAATGGCGCCGCTGCCGGGGACCAATGGTTCAGTCTTAGGTTTTTGTTGTGTTTGTGTGTGTTGTGTTTTGTCTTGTGTTGTGATGTGATGTTCTGTTTTGTGTGTGCGTGTTGCATGTTTAAATGTGTTGTGTTTGTTTGTTTCGTAATTTTTAGTATTTTTCATTTTCCATGTCTACCTATTCTGGTTATGTGAATAATGCTTATTCTGCGAGTGCCTCTGATCATGATTCTCCTTCTGCATGGTACTCTGGTTGTAATTCTGCTGATTTTTATGTTGATTTTTATGAGTGGAAGTGGAGGAGGTGGAGGAAGTGGAGGAAGTAGAGGAGGTGGAGGAAGTGGAGGAAGTAGAGGAAATGCACGAAGTGGATGAAGTGGAGGTAGTGGACGAAGTGGTCGAAGTGTACGAAGTTGACGATGTTAACGAAGTGGAGGAACTGGAGGAAGTGGACGAAGTGGACTAAGTGGAAGAAGTGGTCGAAGGTTACGAAGTGGACGAAGTGGAAGAAGTGGAGGAAGTTGACGAAGTGGAGGAAGTGGGTTCAGCACCTGCATGATTCTCCACTTCGTCAACTTCGTCCACTTCGTCCACTTCGTTCCCTTCGTCCACTTCGTCCGCTTCGTCCCATTCGTCAATTTCGTCCACTTCGTCCACTTCCTGCACTTCCTCCACATCGTCCACGTCGTCCAACACGTCCACTTCTTCAACTTCTTCCACTTCCTCAACTTCCTTCACTTCCTTCACTTGCTCCATTTCGTCCCCTTCATCCACTTCGTCCACTTCGTCAACTTCCTCCACTTCGTCGCCTTCTTCAACATCCTCCACTTCCTACACTTCGTCCACATCTACCATATCATCCACTTCTTCCATTTCCTCCATTTCCTCCACTTCCTCCACTTCCTCCGCTTCCTCCACTTCGTCCACTTCGTCCACTTCGTCCACTTCGTCCACTTCGTCCACTTCGTCCACTTCGTCAACTTCCTCCACTTCCTCCACTTCGTCAACTTCCTCCACTTCTTCCACTTCGTCCACTTCGTAACCTTCGACCACTTCTTCCACTTAGTCCACTTCGTCCACTTCCTCCAGTTCCTCCACTTCGTTAACATCGTCAACTTCGTACACTTCGACCACTTCGTCCACTACCTCCACTTCATCCACTTCGTGCATTTCCTCTACTTCCTCCACTTCCTCCACCTCCTCCACTTCTTCCACCTCTTCCACTTCGTCTACTTCGTTCACTTCGTCCACTTCGTCCACTGTGACCACTTAGTCCCTTCGTCCCCTTCGTCAACTTCCTCCACTTCGTCCACTTCGTCCAATTCGTCAACTTCCTCCACTTCCTCCACTTCGTCCTCTTTGTCCCCTTCGTCCATTTCGTCCACTTCGCCCACTTCATCCACTTCGTCCACTTCGTCAACTTCCTCCACTTCCTCCACTTCGTCAACTTCCTCCACTTCTTCCACCTCCTCCACTTCGTCCACTTCCTCAACTTCCCCAACTTCCTCCGCTTCCTCCACTTCCTCTACTTCTTCCACTTCCTCCTCCACTTCGTCCACTTCTTTAACTTCCTCCACTTCGTCCCCTTCGTCCTCTTCGTCCCCTTCGTCCCCTTCGTCCACTTCGTCAACTTCCTCCACTTCGTCACCTTCCTCCACTTCTTCCACCTCCTCCACTTCATCCACTTCCTCAACTTCCTCAACCTCCTCCACTTCACTTCCTCCACTTAGTCCACTTCCTCCACTTCGTCCACTTCGTCAACTTTGCCCACATCCTCCACTTCGACCACTTCCTCCACTTCCTCCACTTCGTTAACATCGTCAACTTCGTACACTTCGACCACTTCGTCCACTACCTCCACTTCATCCACTTCGTGCATTTCCTCTACTTCCTCCACTTCCTCCACCTCCTCCACTTCTTCCACCTCTTCCACTTCGTCTACTTCGTTCACTTCGTCCACTTCGTCCACTTCCTGCACTACCTCCACTTCATCCACTTCGTGCATTTCCTCTACTTCCTCCACTTCCTCCAACTTCCTCCACTTCCTCCACTTCGTCAACTTCCTCCACTTCTTCCACTTCGTCCACTTCGTAACCTTCGACCACTTCTTCCACTTAGTCCACTTCGTCCACTTCCTCCAGTTCCTCCACTTCGTTAACATCGTCAACTTCGTACACTTCGACCACTTCGTCCACTACCTCCACTTCATCCACTTCGTGCATTTCCTCTACTTCCTCCACTTCCTCCACCTCCTCCACTTCTTCCACCTCTTCCACTTCGTCTACTTCGTTCACTTCGTCCACTTCGTCCACTGTGACCACTTAGTCCCTTCGTCCCCTTCGTCAACTTCCTCCACTTCGTCCACTTCGTCCAATTCGTCAACTTCCGCCACTTCCTCCACTTCGTCCTCTTTGTCCCCTTCGTCCATTTCGTCCACTTCGCCCACTTCATCCACTTCGTCCACTTCGTCAACTTCCTCCACTTCCTCCACTTCGTCAACTTCCTCCACTTCTTCCACCTCCTCCACTTCGTCCACTTCCTCAACTTCCCCAACTTCCTCCGCTTCCTACACTTCCTCTACTTCTTCCACTTCCTCCTCCACTTCGTCCACTTCTTTAACTTCCTCCACTTCGTCCCCTTCGTCCTCTTCGTCCCCTTCGTCCCCTTCGTCCACTTCGTCAACTTCCTCCACTTCGTCACCTTCCTCCACTTCTTCCACCTCCTCCACTTCATCCACTTCCTCAACTTCCTCAACCTCCTCCACTTCACTTCCTCCACTTAGTCCACTTCCTCCACTTCGTCCACTTCGTCAACTTTGTCCACATCCTCCACTTCGACCACTTCCTCCACTTCCTCCACTTCCTCCATTTCCTCCACTTCCTCCACTTCCTCCATTTCCTCCACTTCCTCCACTTCCCCCCACTTCGTCTACTTCTTCAACTTCCTCCACTTTGTCCCCTTCGTCCCCATCGTCCAATTCGTCCACTTCGTCATCTTCCTCCACTTCGTCAACTTCCTCCACTTCTTCCACCGCCTCCACTTCGTCCACTTCCTCAACTTCCTCAACATCCTCCACTTCCTTCACTTGGTCTGCTTCCTCCACTTCCTCCACTTCTTCCACTTCTTCCCCTTCGTCCACTTCGTTCAGTTCGCCCACTTCGTCCACTTTCACTACTTCGTCCCCTTCGTCTACTTCGTCCACTTCGTCCCCTTCGTCCCCTACGTCTACTTCGTCCACTTCGTCCTCTTCGTCCTCTTCGTCCACTTCGTCAACTTCCTCCACTTCCTCCACTTCCTCCACTTCGTCCCATTCGTCCCCTTCGTCCCCTTCGTCCACTTCGTCCACTTCGTCCAATTCGTCCACTTCGTCCACTTCCTCCACTTCCTCCACTTCTTCCACCACCTCCACTTCGTCCACTTCCTCAGCTTCCTCAACTTCATCCACTTCATCCACTTCCTCCACTTCGTTCGCTTCCTCAACTTCCTCCACATCGTCCACTTCGTCTACTTCCTCCACTTCCTCCACTTCGTCCATTTCCTCCACTTCCTCCACGTCCTCCTCTTCGTCCACTTCCTCCACTTCCTCCAGTTTCTCCACTTCGTCCCCTTCGTCCACTTCGTCAGCTTCCTCTTCTTCCGCCACTACCTCCACTTCGTCAACTTCCTCTACTTCATCCACTTCCTCCACTTCCTCCATTTCCTCCACTTCGTCCCCTTCCTCCACTTCATCCACTTCGTCTACTTCCTCCACTTCCTCCACTTCTTCATATTCGTCCACTTCTTCAATTTCCTCCACTTGCTCTAGTACCTCCACTTCTAGCACTTCGTCCAATTCGACCATTTCCTCCACTTCCTCCACTTCCTCCACGTCGTCCACTTCCTTAACTTACTCAACTTCCGCAACTTCCTGCACTTCCTCATCTTCCTCCACTTCCTCCACTTCCTACACTTCGTCCCCTTGCTGCACTTCGTCCACTTCGTCTACTTCCTCCACTTCGATCACTTCCTCCACTTCGTCAACTTCAGCCACTTCTTCAACTTCCTCCGCTTCCCCTACTTCCTCCACTTCGTCCACTTCGTCCTGTTCGCCCACTTCGTCCAGTTCGCCCAATTTGTCCACTTCGTCCACTGCGTCCACTTCGTCCATTTCTCCACTTCGTCCACTTCGACCACTTCGTCCACTTCGTTCACTTCGGCCACTTCGTCCACTTCCTCCACTTCCCCCACTTCGTCCACTTCTTCCACTTCCTCCACTCCCTCCACTTCGTCCCCTTCGTCAACTCCCTCTACTTACTCCACTTCGTCCACTTCGACCACTTCCTGCACTTCCTCCTCTCCTTCCAGTTCCTCCACCTCCTCGACTTCCTCTACTTCCTCCACTTCGTCAACTTCATGCAGTTCCTCCACTTCCTCGACTTCGTAAACTTCCTGCACTTCGTCCACTTCCTCAACTTCCTAAACCTCGTCCACTTCCTCCACTTCGTCCACTTCCTCCACGTCCTCCACATCCTCAAGTTCCTCCAATTCCTTCACTTCATCTACTTCCTCCACTTCCTCCACTTCATCCACTTCGTCCACTTCTTCAACTTCGTCCACTTCCTCCACTTCCTCCACTACCTCCACTTCTTCCTCTTCGTCCACTTCGTGCCCTTCGTTCACTTCGACCACTTCTTCCACTTTGTCCACTTCGTACACTTCGTCGACTTCCTCCACTGCTTCCACTTCGTCCACTTCGTCCATTCCCTTTACTTCCTCCAATTCCTCCACTTGTTCCACTTCGTCCACTTCGTCAACATCTTCAAGTTCCTCAACTTCCTCCACTTCCTCCACTTCCTCCACTTCTTCCACTTCTTCCACTTCTTCCACTTTGTCCACTTGGACCACTTCCTCCATCTCCTCCACTTCCTCCACTTCATCCACTTCCTCCATTTCCTCCACTTCTTCAACTTCCTCCACTTCCTCCACTTGCTCCACTTCGTCCCCTTCGTCCACTTTGTCAACTTCCTCCACTAGGTCAACTTCCTCCACTTCCTCCACTTCCACTTCTTCCACTTCCTACATTTCCTCCACTTCTTCCACTTCGTCCACTTCCTCCACTTCTTCAATTTCCTCCACTTCGTCCCCTTTGTCCACTTCGTCCACTTCCTCCACTTCGTCAACTTCCTGCATTCCTCCACTTCCTCCACTTCGTCAACTTCCTCCACTTCCTCAACTTCCTCGACTTCCTCCACTTCCTCTACTTCGTCTACTTCCTCCAGTTCGTCGACTTCCTCCACTTCCTCCACTTCCTCTACTTCGTCTTCTTCTGCTTCGTCCAGGTCGTCCACTTCGTCCACCTCGTACACTTCGTCCACTTCGTCAACTTCCTCCACTTCCTCCACTTCGTGCACTTCGTCAACTTCCTCCATTTCCTCCACTCTCCTCCATTTCGTCCACTTCGTCCACTTCTTCAACTTCCTCCACTTCCTCCACCTCCTCCACTTCTTCCACTTCGTCCACTTCGTTAATTTCGTCAACTTCATCGACTTCGTCCACTTCGTCGACTTCGTCCAGTTCTTCCACTTCGTCCACCTCGACCACTTCATTCACTCCCTCCATTTCCCCCACTACCTCCACTTTCTCCACTTCCTCCACTTCGTCCACTTGGACCACTTCGTCCACTTCTTCAGCTTCCTCCACTTCCTCCACTTCTTCCACTTCATCCACGTGGTCCACTTCGTCGACTTCGTCCATTTCGTCGACTTCGTCCATTTCGACCACTTCGTCCACTTCCGCATCCTTCACTTCCTCCACTTCCACCACTTCATCCACTTCCTCCACTTCGTCACCTTCGTCAGGTTCCTCCCCTTCCTCCACATCTTCCACATCGTCGACTTCGTCCACTTCTTCCACTTCGTCCACTTCCTTCATTTCGTCCCTTTCGTCAACTTCCTCCACTTCATCCACTTCCTCCACTTCGTCCACATCGACCACTTCTTCAACTTCCTCCACTACCTCCACTTCGTCCCCTTCTTCCACTTCGTCCACTTCGTCAAATTCCTCCACTTCCTCCACTTTTCCACTTCGTCAACTTCCTCAACTTCGTCAACTTCGTCAACTCTTTTCACTTCAGCCATTTTGTCCATTTCGACGACTTCGTCCACTTCGTCAACTTCATCCTCTTCTTTCCCTTTGTCAATTTCGTCCACTTCCTCCACTTCGTCCACTACCTCAATTTCTCCACTTCGTCCACTTCCACCACTTCGTCCACTTCCTCCATTTCCTTCACATCCTCGACTTCGTCCACTTCTTCCACTTCGTCCACTTCGACCACTTCGTCCACTTCGTCCACTTCGTCAACTTCCTCCACTTCCTCCACTTCCTTCCGTTGCTCCACTTCGTCCCCTTTGTCCACTCTTTTCACTTCGGCCATTTTGTCCATTTTGTCCATTTCGTCCACTTCTTCCACTTCGTCCACTTCGACCACTTCGTCCACTTCCTCCTCTTCGTCCACTTCCTCCACTTCCTCCATTTCATCCACTTCCTCCACTTCCTACACTTCCTCCACTTCTTCAACTTCCTCCACTTCGTCCACTTCTTCCACTTCCTCTACTTCCTTAACTTCCTCCACTTCCTCCACTTCCATAACTTCCTCCACTTCCTCCACTTCGTCATCTTCGTCCACTTTGCCAACTTCGTAAACTTCGTCCACTTCGTCAACTTCGTGAACTGCGTCCACTTCGTCTACTTCTTAAACTTCCTCCACTTCCTCCACTTCCACCACTTCCTTTACTTGCTGCACTTTGTCCCCTGTCAACTTCCTCCACTTCCTCAAGTTCCACCATTTCGTCAACTTCCTCCACTTCGTCAACTTCCTCCACTTCGTCTACTTCCTCCACTTCCTCCACTTCATCCACTTCCTCCACTTCCTCAACTTCCTCCACTTCCTCCAATTCCTCCACTTCTTCCATTTCCTCCACTTCCTCCACTTCCTCCACTTCGTCCACTTCCTCTACTTCCTCCACTTCTTCCACTTCGTCCATTTCGTCCATTTCGTCCGTTTCGACCACTTCGTCCACTTCGTCCACTTCCTCAACTTCCTCCACTTCCTCCACTTCCTCCACTTCGTCCACTTCGTCAACTTCGTCCACTTCCTCCACTTCATCCACTTCGTCCACTTCGTCCATTTCGACCCCTTCGTCCGGTTCGTCCACTTTTTCCACTTCGTCCACTTTGTCCATTTCGTCAAATTCGTCCTCGTCCACTTCGACCACTTTGTCCACTTCCTCCGTTTCCTCCACCTCCTCCACTTCCTCCAGTTCTTCCACTTCGTCCATTTCGTCCACTTCGTTCACTTTGTCCACTTCGTCAACTTCGTCCTTCTCCTCCACTTCCTCGACTCTGTCCACTTCGTCCACTTTCCCCACTTTGTAAACTTCGTCCATTACGTCCACTTCGACCACTTCCTCCATTTCCTCCACTTCCTCCACTTCCCCCACTTCGTCCACTTCCTCCACTTCATCCCCATCGTCAACTTCGTCCACTTCCTCCACTTCGTCCACTTCCTCCGCTTCTTGCACTTCGTCGACTTCTTCCACTTCGTCTACTTCGTCCACTTCGTCCACTTCCTCCACTTAGTCCACTTCGACCACTTCGTCCATTTCCTCCACTTCCACCACTTCCTTCACTTGCTCCACTTCGTCCCCTTCGTCGACTTCGTCCACTTCATCAACTTCCTCCACTTCCTCCACTTCCTCCACTCCCTTTACTTGCTCCACTTCGTCCGCTTCGTCAGCTTCGCACTATGTCCCCTTCGCACTATGTCCACTTTTTCAACTTCCTCCACTTCCTCCACTTCGTCCCCTACGTCCACTTCGTCCAATTCGTCAAATTCCTCCACTTCGTGCACTTTGTCAACTTCCTCCACTTCGTCAGCTTCATCCACTTCGTCCACTTCGTCCACTTCGTCAAATTCCTCCACTTCCTCCACTTCGTCAACTTCCTCCACTTCCTCCACTTCGTCAACTTTGTCGCCTTCGACCACTTCGTCCACTTCCTCCACTTCCTTCACTTGCTCCACTTCGTCCCCTTCGTCGACTTCGTCCACTTCATCAACTTCCTCCACTTCCTCCACTTCCTTCACTTGCTCCACTTCGTCCGCTTCGTCCCCTTCGCAATATGTCCACTTTTTCAACTTCCTCCACTTCCTCCACTTCGTCCCCTTCGTCCACTTCGTCCACTTCGTCAAATTCCTCCACTTCGTCAACTTCGTCCACTTCCTCCACTTCGTAAACTTCATCCTCTTCTTCCACTTCCTGCACTTCTTTAACTTCCTCCACTTCCTCTACTTCCTCCACTTCCTTCACCTTCTCCACTTCGTCCACTTCGTCAACTTCCTCCACTTCCTTCCGTTGCTCCACTTCGTCCCCTTCGTCCACTTCGTCAACTTCGTCCACTTCATCCACTTCGTCCATTTCGTCCACTTCTTCCATTTCGTCCATTTCGTCAACTTCCTCCACTTCGTCCACTTCTTCCTCTTCCTCTACTTCCTCCACTTAGTCCTCTTCGTCCACTTCATCACCTTTGTGAACTTCGTCCACTTCTTCAACTTCCTCCACTTCCTCCACTTCCACCACTTCCTTCACTTGCTCCACTTCGTCCCCTTCGTCAACTTCCTCCCTTTCCTCCACTTCCTTCACTTCGTCAACTTCCTCCACTTCGTCCACTTCCTCCACTTCGTCCACTTCGTCAACTTCCTCCACTTCGTCTCCTTCCTTCAGTTCGTCCATTTTGTCAACTTCGTCCTCTTCCTCCACCTCGTCCACATCCTCCACTTCGTCCACTTCTTCCACTTCGTCCACTTCGTCAATTTTGTCAACTTCGCCGACTTCGACCACTTCGTCCATTTCTTCCACTTCGTCCACTTCTTCCACCTCCACCACTTCCTCCACTTCCTCCACTTCGTCCACTAGGTTCACTTCTTCAAGTTCCTCCACTTTCTCCACTTCGTCCACTTCCTCCACTTCGTCCACTTCGTCAACTTCGCCCAATTCTTCCACCTCGTCCATTTCGTCCACTTCGTACACTTCGTCCACTTCGTCAACTTCGTCCACTTCTTCCACTTCGTCCATTTCGTCCACTTCTTCCACTTCGTCCATTTCGTCCACTTCCTCCACTTCGTCCACTTCGTGTAACTTCTCCACTTCGTCCACTTCCACCACTTCGTCCACTTGCTCCATTTCCTTCAATTCATCCACTTCCCCCACTTTGTCTACTTCGTCCACTTCGTCCACTTCCTCCACTTCCTCCATTTCCTCCACTTCTTCCACTTCGTCCACTTCATCCACTTCGTCCACTTCGTCCACTTCGTCAACTTCGTCAACTTCGTCCACTTCTTCCACTTCGTCGATTTCGTCCATTTCGTCCACTACTTCCACTTCGTCCATTTCGTCCACTTCGTGTAACTTCTCCACTTCGTCCACTTCCACCACTTCGTGCACTTCCTCCATTTCCTTCAATTCATCCACTTGCTCCACTTTGTCTACTTCGTCCACTTCGTCCACTTCGTCCACTTCCTCCATTTCCTCCACTTCTTCCACTTCGTCCATTACGTCCACTTCGACCACTTCGCCATTTTCCTCCACTTCGTCATCTTTGTCCACTTCGTCCACTTCGCCCACTTCGTCAACTTCGTCCACTTCGACCACTTCCTCCATTTCCTCCACTTCTCCCACTTCGTCCACTTCCTCCACTTCGTCCCCATCGTCAACTTCGTCCACTTCCTCCACTTCGTCCACTTCCTCCACTTCGTCCACTTCTTCCACTTCGTCCACTTCTTCCACCACTTCTTCCACTTCTTCCACTTCTTCCACTTCGTCCACTTAGTCCACTTCGACCACTTCGTCCACTTCCTCCACTTCCTTCACTTGCTCCCCTTCGTTCACTTCGTCCGCTTCGTTCACTTCGTCGCCTTCGTCTGCGTCGTCCCCTTCGTACAATTTGTCCACTGCATCATATTCCTCCACTTCCTACACTTCGTCCCCTTCGTCCCCTTCGTCCACTTCGTCCACTTCGTCCACTTCGTCAAATTCCTCCACTTCCTCCACTTCGTCAACTTCCTCCACTTCCTCCACTTCGTCAACTTTGTCGTCTTCGACCACTTCGTCCACTTCGTCCACTTCCTCCACTTCCTTCACTTGCTCCACTTCGTCCCCTTCGTCGACTTCGTCCACTTCATCAACTTCCTCCACTTCCTCCACTTCCTCCATTTCCTTCACTTGCTCCACTTCGTCCGCTTCGTCCCCTTCGCACTATGTCCACTTTTTCAACTTCCTCCACTTCCTCCACTTCGTCCCCTTCGTCCACTTCGTCCACTTCGTCAAATTCCTCCACTTCGTCAACTTCGTCCACTTCCTCCACTTCGTAAACTTCATCCTCTTCTTCCACTTCCTCCACTTCCTCCACTTCCTGCACTTCTTTAACTTCCTCCACTTCCTCTACTTCCTCCACTTCCTTCACCTTCTCCACTTCGTCCACTTCGTCAACTTCCTCCACTTCCTTCCGTTGCTCCACTTCGTCCCCTTCGTCCACTTCGTCAACTTCGTCCACTTCATCCACTTCGTCCATTTCGTCCACTTCTTCCATTTCGTCCATTTCGTCAACTTCCTCCACTTCGTCCACTTCTTCCTCTTCCTCTACTTCCTCCACTTAGTCCTCTTCGTCCACTTCATCACCTTTGTGAACTTCGTCCACTTCTTCAACTTCCTCCACTTCCTCCACTTCCACCACTTCCTTCACTTGCTCCACTTCGTCCCCTTCGTCAACTTCCTCCCTTTCCTCCACTTCCTTCACTTCGTCAACTTCCTCCACTTCGTCCACTTCCTCCACTTCGTCCACTTCGTCAACTTCCTCCACTTCGTCTCCTTCCTCCAGTTCGTCCATTTTGTCAACTTCGTCCTCTTCCTCCACCTCGTCCACATCCTCCACTTCGTCCACTTCTTCCACTTCGTCCACTTCGTCAATTTTGTCAACTTCGCCGACTTCGACCACTTCGTCCATTTCTTCCACTCCGTCCACTTCTTCCACCTCCACCACTTCCTCCACTTCCTCCACTTCCTCCACTTCGTCCACTAGGTTCACTTCTTCAAGTTCCTCCACTTTCTCCACTTCCTCCACTTCGTCCACTTCGTCAACTTCGCCCAATTCTTCCACCTCGTCCATTTCGTCCACTTCGTACACTTCGTCCACTTCGTCAACTTCGTCCACTTCTTCCACTTCGTCCATTTCGTCCACTTCTTCCACTTCGTCAATTTCGTCCACTTCCTCCACTTCGTCCACTTCGTGTAACTTCTCCACTTCGTCAACTTCCACCACTTCGTCCACTTGCTCCATTTCCTTCAATTCATCCACTTCCCCCACTTTGTCTACTTCGTCCACTTCCTCCACTTCGTCCACTTCCTCCACTTCCTCCATTTCCTCCACTTCTTCCACTTCGTCTACTTCATCCACTTCGTCCACTTCGTCCACTTCGTCAACTTCGTCAACTTCGTCCACTTCTTCCACTTCGTCCATTTCGTCCATTTCGTCCACTTCTTCCACTTCGTCCATTTCGTCCACTTCCTCCACTTCGTCCACTTCGTGTAACTTCTCCACTTCGTCCACTTCCACCACTTCGTGCACTTCCTCCATTTCCTTCAATTCATCCACTTGATCCACTTTGTCGACTTCGTCCACTTCGTCCACTTCGTCCACTTCCTCCATTTCCTCCACTTCTTCCACTTCGTCCATTACGTCCACTTCGACCACTTCGCCATTTTCCTCCACTTCGTCCACTTTGTCCACTTCGTCCGCTTCGCCCACTTCGTCAACTTCGTCCACTTCGACCACTTCCTCCATTTCCTCCACTTCTTCCACTTCGTCCATTACGTCCACTTCGACCACTTCGCCATTTTCCTCCACTTCCTCCACTTCGTCCCCATCGTCAACTTCGTCCACTTCCTCCACTTCGTCCACTTCCTCCACTTCGTCCACTTCTTCCACTTCGTCCACTTCTTCCACTTCTTCCACTTCTTTCCACTTCGTCCACTTAGTCCATTTCGACCACTTCCTCCACTTCCTCCACTTCCTTCACTTGCTCCACTTCGTCCCCTTCGTCCACTTCCTCCGCTTCGTTCACTTCGTCGCCTTCGTCTGCGTCGTCCCCTTCGTACAATTTGTCCACTGCATCATATTCCTCCACTTCCTCCACTTCGTCCCCTTCGTCCACTTCGTCCACTTCGTCAAATTCCTCCACTTCCTCCACTTCCTCCACTTCGTCAACTTTGTCGTCTCTTTTCACTTCGTCCATTTCGTCCATTTCGTCCACTTCGTCAACTTCACCCTCTTCTTCCCCCTCGTCCATTTCGTCCACTTCACTTTGTCAACTTCTTCAACTTCCTCGACTTCCTCCACTCCCTCCACATCCTTCACCTTGTCCACTTCGTCCCCTTCGTCCGCTTCGTCCACTACGTCAACTTCGTCCACTTCCTCTACTTCCGCCACTTCGTCCACTACCTTCCCTTGCTCCACTTCGTCCACTTCTTCCACTTCGTCCATTTCGACCACTTCTTCCACTGCCTCCATTTCGTCAACTTCCTCCACTTTGTCCACTTCTTCCACTTCCTCCACTTCCTTAACTTCGTCATCTTCGTCCACTTCGTCAACTTCGTAAACTTCGTCCACTTCGTCAACTTCGTGAACTGCGTCCACTTCGTCCACTTCTTAAACTTCCTCCACTTCCAACACTTCCTTTACTTGCTCCACTTCGTCTCCTTCGTCAACTTCCACCACTTCCTCCACTTTGTCCACTTCCTCCACTTCGTCTACTTCGTCTACTTCCTCCACTTCCTCCACTTCCTCCACTTCCTCAACTTCCTCATCTTCCTCCACCGACCCCACTTCCTCCACTTCCTCCACTTCGTCCCCATCGTCAACTTCGTCCACTTCCTCCACTTCGCCCACTTCTTCCCCTTCGTCCACTTCTTCCACTTAGTCCACTTCGACCACTTCGTCCACTTCCTCCACTTCCTCCACTTCCTCCACTTCCTTCTCTTGCTCCACTTCGTCCCCTTTGTCCACTTCGTCCGCTTCGTTCACTTTGTCGCCTTCGTCTGCGTCGTCCCCTTCGTACACTTTGTCCACTTCTTCATATTCCTCCACTTCCTCCACTTCCTCCACATTGTCCCCTTCGTCCACTTCGTCCACTTCGTCAAATTCCTCCACTTCCTCCTCTTCCTCCACTTCGTCAACTTCCTCCACTTCCTCTACTTCGTCAACTTCGTCCACTCTTTTCACTTCGTCCATTTCGTCCACTTCTTCCACTTCGTCAACTTCACTCTCTTCTTCCCCTTCGTCCATTTCGTCCACTTACTCCTCTTCGTCCACTTCGTCAACTTCTCCACTTCGTCCACTTCCACCACTTTGTCCACTTCCTCCATTTCCTCCACTTCCTCGACTTCGTGCTCTTCTTCCACTTCGTCCACTTCAACCACTTTGTCCAGTTCGCCCACTTCGTCCACTGCATCCACTTCGTCCATTTCTCCACTTCGTCCACTTCGACCACTTCGTCCACTTCGTTCACTTCGGTCACTTCCTCCACTTCCTCCACTTCCCCCACTTCGTCCACTTCTTCCACTTCCTCCACTTCCTCCACTTCTTCAACTTCCTCCACTTCCTCCACTTCCTTCACCTACTCCACTTCGTCCCCTTCGTCCGCTTCGTCCGCTTCGTCCACTACGTCAACTTCCTCCACTTCCTCCACTTCCGCCACCTCCTCCACTTCCTCCACTACTTTCCCTTGCTCCACTTCGTCCCCTTCGTCCACTTCGTCCACTTCTTCCACTTCGTCCATTTCGACCACTTATTCCAATGCGTCCATTTCGTCAACTTCCTCCACTTCGTCTACTTCTTCCACTTCCTCCACTTCCTTAACTTCCTCATCTTCGTCCACTTCGTAAACTTCGTCCACTTTGTCAACTTCGTGAACTGCGTCCACTTTGTCCACTTCTTAAACTTCCTTCACTTCCTCCACTTCCTCCACTTCAACCACTTCCTTTACTTGCTCCACTTCGTCCCCTTCGTCAACTTCCTCCACTTCCTCCACTTCATCAACTTCGTCCACTTCGTCCCCTTCCTCCACTTCGTCCACTTCCTCCACTTCCTCCACTTCGTCAACTTCCTCCACCTCGTCTAATTCCTCCACTTCCTCCACTTCGTCCACTTCCTCAACTTCCTCATCTCCCTCCACTTTCTCCACTTCTTCCACTTCCTCCATTTCCTTCACTTCCTCCACTTCCTCCTCTTCGTCTACTTCCTCCACTTCCTCCACTTCCTCCACTTCCTCTACTTCCTCCACTTCGTCCCACTCGTCCAGTTCGTCCACTTCCTCAACTTCATCCACTTCCTCTACTTCCTCCATTTCCTCCAATTCCTCCACTTCCTCCATTTCGTTTACTTCCTCCAGTTCCTCCACTTCATCCACTTCATCAACTTCGTCCACTTCAACTTCCACCACTGCTTCCACTTCGTCTAGTTCGTCCACTTCGTCCACTTCGACCACTTCGTGCACTGCGTCCACTTCCTTCACTTGCTCCACTTCGTCACCTTCGTCCACTTTGTCAACTTCCTCCACTTCAACCACTTCGTCCATTTCGTCCACTTCCTCCACTTCCTCCACTGATTCCGCTTCGTCAACTTCCTCCACTTTGTCCACTTCGTCCACTTCCCCTACTTCGTCAACTTCGTCCACTTCGACCACTTCCTCCTTTTCCTCCACTTCCTTCACTTCGGCTACTTCGTGCACTTCCTCCACTTTTTCCCCTTCGTCAACTTCGTCCACTTCCTCCACTTCGTCCTCTTGTTCCACTTCGTCCACTTCTTCCACTTCGTCCACTTCGACCACTTCCTCCAATTACTTCATTTCTTCCACTTCGTGCACTTCGTACACTTCCTCCACATCCTCCATTTCGTCCAATTCGTCCACTACGTCTACTTCGTTAGCTTCGTCCACTTCAACCACTCCGTCCACTTCCTCTACTTCTTCCACTTCCTCCACTACGTCCACTTCGTCCACTTCGTCTACTTCCACCACTTCCTGAACTTTGTCCACTTCGTCAACTTTCTCCACTTCCTCCACTTCTTCCACTTCGTCCAATTCGTCTACTTCCTCCACTTCTTCCACTTCCTCCACTTTGACCACTTCGTCCACTTCCTCCATTTCCTCCACTTCGTCCACTTCGTGCACTTCTTCAACTTCTTCCACTTCCTCTACTTCCTCCACTTCCTTCACTTGCTCCACCTCGTCCACTTCGTCCACTTCGTCAACTTCCTCCACTTCCTCCACTTCGTCCAATTCGTCAACTTCCTCCACTTCGTCCAGCTCCTCCACTTAGTCCACTTCGTCAACTTCCTCCACCTCGTCTACTTCCTCCACTTCCTCCACTTCGTCAACTTCCTCCACTTCCTCCACACCATCCACTTCCTACACTTCCTCAACTTCGTCCACTTCCTCCACTTCTTCAACTTCCTGCACTTCCTCCATTTCCTCCATTTCGTCCAATTCGTCCACTGCGTCCACTTTGTCAGCTTCTTCCACTTCGTCCACTTCATCCACTTCGTCCACTTCCTCCATTTCTTCCACTTCCTCCACTTCGTCCACTTCTTCAACTTCTTCCACTTCCTCCACGTCCTCCACTTCCTTCACTTGCTCCACTTCGTCAACTTCCTCCACTTCCTCCACTCCATCCATTTCGTCAACTTCGTCCACTTCGTCTAGTTCCTCCACTTCGTCCACTTCGTCAACTTCCTCCATTTCGTCTACTTCCTCCACTTCTTCTGCTTCCTCCACTTCCTCTACTTCGTCAACTTCGTCAACTTCTTCCACTTGTTCAAGTTCTTCCACTTCCTCCACTTCTTCCACTTCGTCCACGTCGACTACTTCGTCCACTTCGTCCACTTCGTCCCCTTCGTCAACTTCGTCCACTTCCTCCCCTTTATCCACTTCGTCCACTTTGTCCATTTCGACCCCTTCGTCCGGTTCGTCCACTTCTTCCACTTCGTCCACTTCCTCAACGTCGTCGTCGTCCACTTCGAACACTTCGTCCACTTCCTCCATTTCCTCCACCTCCTCCACTTCCTCCACTTCTTCCACTTCGTCCATTTCGTCCACTTCGACCACTTCGTCAACTTCGTCCTTTTCCTCCACTTCCTCCACTTTGTCCACTTCGTCCACTTTCTCCACTTCGCCCACTTCGTCAACTTCGTCCACTACGTCCACTTCGACCACTTCCTCCACTTCCTCCATTTCCTCCACTTCCTCCACTTCCCTCACTTCATCCACTTTGTCCCCTTCGTCAACTTCGTCCACTTCGTCCACTTCGTCCACTTTGCCCACTTCTTGCACTTCTTCCACTTCGTCCACTTCTTGCACTTCGTCCACTTCCTCCACTTAGTCCACTTCGTCCTCTTCGTCAACTTCCTCCTCTTCCTCCACTTCCTGCACTTCCTCAACTTCCTTCACTTCCTTAACATCGTCCACTTCGTCTACTTCCTCCACTTCGTCCCCTTCGTCAACTTCGTCCACTTCCTCCCCTTCATCCACTTCGTCCACTTCGTCCATTTCGACCCCTTCGTCCGGTTCGTCCACTTCTTCCACTTCGTCCACTTCCTCAACTTCGTCATCGTCCACTTCGAACACTTCGTCCACTTCCTCCATTTCCGCCACCTCCTCCACTTCCTCCACTTCTTCCACTTCTTCCATTTCGTCCACTTCGTTCACTTCGACCACTTCGTCAACTTCGTCCTTTTCCTCCACTTCCTCCACTTTGTCCACTTCGTCCACTTTCTCCATTCGCCCACTTCGTCAAGTTCGTCCACTACATCCACTTCGACCACTTCCTCCACTTCCTCCATTTCCTCCACTTCCCCCACTTCCTCCACGTCGTCCATTTCGTCGACTTGGTCCCCTTCCTCCACTTCCTACACATCCTCCACTTCCTCCACTTCCTCCTCTCCATCCACTTCGACCATTTCGTCCACTTCCTCCACTTCGTCCTCTTCGTCAACTTCCTCCACTTCGTGCACTTCCTCAACTTCCTTCACTTCGTTAACATCGTCCACTTCGTCTACTTCCTCCACTTCGTCCACTTCCTCCACTTCCTCAACTTCCTCCATTTCCTACACTTCCTCCACTTCCTCAACTACTTCCACTTCGTCCACTTCCTCCACTTCCTCCACTTCTTCCACTTCGTCCCCTTCGTCAACTTCCTCCACTTCATCAACTTCTTGAACTTCCTCCACATCGTCTAGTTCGTCCACTTCCTCCACGTCGCCCATTTCGTCGACTTCGTCCACTTCCTTCACTTCTACACATCCTCCACTTCCTCCACTTCCTCCTCTCCATCCACTTCCTCCACTTCGACCACTTCGTCCCCTTCCTCCACTTCGTCCTCTTCGTCAACTTCCTCCACTTCCTCCACTTCGTGCACTTCCTCAACTTCATCCACTTCCTCAACCTCCTCCACTTCCTCCACTTCCTCCACTTCCTGCACTTCCTCAACTTCCTCCACTTCCTCCTCTTCATCCGCTTCCTTCACTTCGTCCACTACGTCCACTTCCTCCATTTCGTCCACTACGTCCACTTCCTCCACTTCGTCAACTACGTCCACTTCCTCCACTTCGTCAACTTCGTCCACTTCCTCCACTTCCTCCACTTCGTCCACTTCCTCCACTTCCGCAACTTCCTCCACTTCTTCTACTTCGTCAGCTTCGTCCACGTCCTCCACTCCCTCCACTTCGTCTACTTCCTCATCATCGTGCACTTCGTCCTCTTCGTCAACTTCCTCCACTTCCTCAACTTCCTCCATTTCCTACACTTCTCCACTTCCTCAACTACCTCCACTTCGTCCACTTCCTCCACTTCTTCCACTACGTCCCCTTCGTCCACATCCTCCACTCCCTCCACTTCCTCCACTTCCTCAACTTCGTCCCCTTCCTCCGCTTCCTCAACTTCGTCCACTTCCTACACTTTGTCCACTTGTCCACTTCCTCTACTTCTTCCTCTTCGTCCACTTCTTCAACTTCGTCCACTTCCTCCACATCGTCCACTTGATCCAGTTCGTCCACTTCCTCCAATTCGTCCACTTCGTCACTTCGTCCACTTCTTCAACTTCGTCCACTTCCTCCTCTTCGTCCACTTCCTCCACTTCATCCACTTCCTCCACTTCCTCCACTTCCTCTACTTCATCTATTTCGTCCACTTCGTCCACTTCGTCACTTCGTCCACTTCTTCAACTTCGTCCACTTCCTCCTCTTCGTCCACTTCCTCCACTTCCTCCACATCATCCACTTCCTCCACTTCCTCCACTTCCTCTACTTCATCTATTTCGTCCACTTCGTCCACTTGGTCACTTCGTCCACTTCTTCAACTTCGTCCACTTCCTCCACTTCGTCCACTTCCTCCACTTCATCCACTTCCTCCACTTCCTCCACTTCCTCCACGTCGTCCACTTCATCCAGTTCGTCCACTTCCTCCAATTCGTAACTTTCTTCAACTTCGTCCACTTCCTCCTCTTCATCCACTTCGCCCACTTCCTCTACTTCATCCACTTCGTCGACTTCGTCCGCGTAGCCACTTCGTCAACTTCCTCCACTTCCTCCACTTCCTCTACTTCCTCCACTTCCTCCACTTCCTCTACTTCATCTATTTCGTCCACTTCGTCCACTTCGTCACTTCGTCCACTTCTTCAACTTCGTCCACTTCCTCCTCTTCGTCCACTTCCTCCACTTCCTCCACTTCATCCACTTCCTCCACTTCCTCCACTTCCTCTACTTCATCTATTTCGTCCACTTCGTCCACTTGGTCACTTCGTCCACTTCTTCAACTTCGTCCACTTCCTCCACTTCGTCCACTTCCTCCACTTCATCCACTTCCTCCACTTCCTCCACTTCCTCCACGTCGTCCACTTCATCCAGTTCGTCCACTTCCTCCAATTCGTAACTTTCTTCAACTTCGTCCACTTCCTCCTCTTCATCCATTTCGCCCACTTCCTCTACTTCATCCACTTCGTCGACTTCGTCCGCGTAGCCACTTCGTCAACTTCCTCCACTTCCTCCACTTAGTCGACTTCCTCAACTTCCTTCACTTCCTCCACTTCCTCCACTTCCTCCACTTTGTCCACTTCCTCCACTTCCTCCACTTGCTCCCTTTCCTCAACTTCCTCAACTTCGTCCAGTTCCTCTACTTCCTCCAGTTCCTCCACTTCCTCCATTTCTTCCACTTCGTCCACTTCCTCCACTCCCTCCACTTCGTCCACTTCATCAATTTCTTGCCCTTTCTCCACTTCCTCAACTTCGTCCACTTCCTACACTTCCTCCACTTCGTCCACTTTCTCCACTATGTCCGCTTCGTCTTCTTCGTCGACTTCTTCCACTTCTTCAAATTCATCCACTTCCTCCAGTTCGTCCACTCTGTCCACTTCCTCCACTTTGACCCGTTCGTCCACTTCCTCCAATTCCTCCACTTCGTCAACTACGTCCACTTCTTCAACTTCGTCCACTTCATCCATTTCGTCCATTTCGTCCACTTCCTCCTGTTCCTCAACTTGCTCCATTTCCTCCAGTTCGTCCACTTCCTCCACTTCTTCCACTTCCTCAACTTCCTCAACTTCGTCCCCTTCCTCAACTTCCTCCACTTCCTCCATTTCCTCCACTTCCTCCACTTCCTCCACTTCGTCCACTTCCTCACTTCCTCCACTTCCTCCTCTTCGTCAACTTCGTCAACTTCGTGCCCTTCCACAATTTCCTCCATTTCCTCCACTTCCTCCACTTCGTCCACCTCCTCCACTTCCTCCACTTCGTCAACTTCCTCCACTTCCTCCACATCCACCTCTTCGTCAACTTCCTCCTCTTCCTCCAGTTCGTCCACTTGCTCAACTTCCTCCACTTCCTCGACTTACTCCACTTCCTCCACTTCGTCAACTTCCTCCACTTCCTCCCCTTCCTCCGCTTCCTCCATTTCATCCATTTCCTCCACTCCGTCCACTTCCTGCACTTCGTCACCTTCGTCAACTTCCTCTACTTCCTCCACTTCCTCCAGTTCCTCCACTTCGTCTACTTCCTCCACTTCCAACACTTCCTCAACTTCGTCCACTTCCTCCTCTTCGTCTACTTCGTCCACATCGTCCACTTCGTCAACTTCCTCCACTTCCTCCACTTCGTCCACTTCGTGTACTTCCTCCACTTCCTCCGCTTCGTCCACTTCGTCCACTTCCTCCACTTCCTTCACTTCCACCACTTCGTCTACTTCCTCCACTTCCTCCGCTTCATCCACTTCGTCCAGTTCCTCTACTTCCTCCACTTCCTCCACTTCCTTCACTTCCACCACTTCGACCACTTTGTCCACTTCCTCGAGTTCGTCCTCTTCGTCAACTTCCTCCACTTCATCCACTTCGTGCACTTCCTCAACTTCCTTCACTTCCTTCACTTCCTCCACTCCCTCCATTTCCTCCACTTCCACCACTTCCTATAGTTCCTCCACTTCCTCCACTCCCTCCACTTCCTCAACTTCCTCCACTTCCTCCACTTCCTGCTCTTCCCCCGCTTCCTCCACTTCCTCCATTTCCTCCACTTCCTCCACTTCTTCCACTTCTTCCACTTTCTCCACTTCCTCCACTTCCTCCACTCCCTCCACTTCCTCCTCTTCGTCCACTTCTTTATAGTTGTCCACTTCTTCCACTTCTTCAACTTTGTCCGCTTCCTTCACATCCTCCAGTTCGTCCAATTCCTCCACTTTGTCCACTTTCTCCACTTCATCCATTTCCTCCACTTCGTCCCCTTCCTCAACTTCGTCCCCTTCGTCGACTTCCTCCACTTCGTCCACCTCGTCATCTTCCTGCACTTGGGCCACTTGGGCCACTTCGTCCACTTCCTGCACTTCCTCCACTTCGTCTTTCATCTAGTTCAATGACTTCGTCAACTTCTTCCACTTCTTCAACTCCCTCCACTTCCTCCACTTCCTCCACTTCCTCCACTTCTTCCACTTTGTCCACTTCATCCAGTTCGTCGACTTCATCCACTTCGTCCTCTTCGTCCAATCGTCAACTTCGTCCACTTCCTCCACTTCCCCCACTTCCTCCAATTCGTCCACTTCCTACACTTCCTCCAGTTCGTCCACTTCTTCCACTTCGTCAACTTCGTCCACTTCATCCACTTCTTGCACTTCTTCCACTTCGTCAACTTCGTCCACTTCGTCCACTTCCTACACTTCCTACACTTCAGCCACTTCGTCCACTTCTTCCACTTCTTCCACTTCGTCAATTTCCTCCACTTCTTCCACTTCGTCAACTTTGTCCACTTCCTCCACTTCGTCAACTTCGTCCACTTCTTCAACTTCCTCTACTTCTTCCACTACGTCCACTTCCTCCAATTCGTCCTTTTCGTCAACTTCGTCCACTTCTTCAACTTCCTCCACTTCGTCAACTTCATCCACTTCCTCCACTTCGTCCACTTCCTCCGCTTCCTCCACTTTGTCCACTTCATCCACTTCACTTCTGTACTTCGCCAACTTCGTTCACTTCTTCAACTTCCTCCACTTCGTCCACTTAGTCCACTTCGTTCACTTTGTCTACTTCTTCCACTTCGTCCACTTTGTCAACTTCATCCACTTCGTCGACTTCGTCCACATCGTCAACTTCGTCCACTTCCTCCACTTCGTCAACTTCGTCCACTTCCTCCACTTCGTCTACTGATTCAATGAAAAAGGGTTTCCTTCGGCCTGCCGCCGATTTAGAGTTTCTACTTATTGCATACCGTCTCGATGGTTCCCCTCTTTACCAATCAGTACATTCCCCTATCTCTAAAGGGCTGCTTTAGCTCCTCAATTCGAGAAAGGAAGACTCGTACCTGTTGCTGACTGGGAGTTTCCTATTGTTGCCTATTACTTGAATGACACCCCTCTATGAGATGAGAGGGCAGACTAAAGATGAATCAGGGGTGGGACGCGATTGTGACGACTGTGTTTGGGGCAGATTAACAGAGGAAGAACCAAAAAGCAGAAGTCCAGAAAATCCTAGAAGAAAGAGCAGGTTCTGAAGAAGCAGCACGCGCCGACCAGTCCGAGTTGACACATAAGATGAGGGAGTTAGAACAGCTCAAAGGACAAATGAAGATGATGGTGCAACTAATGACAGCTATGGTATCCTCCAGGGGAATAGAGCCTTCGTCTACTTCCTCCACTTCGTCCATTTCGTCAACTTCATCCACATTGTCCACATCCTCCACTTCTCCACTTCGCTCTTCGTCAACTTCCTCCACTTCCTCCACTTCCTCCACTTCGTCCACTTCGTCACTTCGTCCACTTGTTAAACTTCCTCCACTTCTTCACTTAGCCCACTTCCTCCAATTCGCCACTCGTGCACTTCGTCCTCTTCTCCACATCCTGCACTTCCTCCGCTTTAATCCACTCGTCCACTTCCTCCATTCGTCCATTTCGTCCCCTTCGTCCACTTCCTCCACTATGTCCCCCTTCCTCCACTTCGTCCCCTTCGTCGACTTCCTCCACTTCCTCACTTCCTTCACTTCGTCAGCTTCCTCCGCTTCGTCCCCTTCCTCGACTTCATCCACTTCTTCCACTCGTGCTCTTCATCCACTTCATCACTTCGTCGACTTCTCCACTTCGCAACTTCGTCCCTCCTCCTTCCCCATTTCCTCCTTCGTCCACTTCCTCCAACTTCGTCCACCTCCTACACTTCCTCCACTTCATCCACTTTTCCACTTCGTCAACTTCGTCCACTTCCTCCACTTCCCACGTCGTAACTTCGTCCACTTCGTCCACTTCCTCCACTTCCTACACTTCCTACACTTACGCCACTTCATCCACTTCTTCCACTTCGTCAACTTCCTCCACTTCCTCCACTTCTTCCACTTCGTCCACTTCCTCCACTTCCTCCACTTCGTCAACTTCGTCCACTTCTTCAACTTCCTCTGCTTCTTCCACTTCGTCAACTTCCTCCAATTCCTCCACTTCGTCAACTTCGTCCACTTCTTGAACTTCGTCCACTTCGTCCACTTCATCCACTTCGTCCACTTCGTCCACTTCGTCAACTTCGTCCACTTCCTCCACTTCTCTACTTCGTCAACTTCGTTCACTTCTTCAACTTCCTCCACTTTGTCAACTTCATCCACTTCGTGCACATCGTCAACTTCGTCCACTTCCTCCACTTCGTCAACTTCGTCTACTTCCTCCACTTGGTGTACTTCCTCCACATCGTGCACTTCGTCAACCTCGTCCACTTCGTCAACTTCCTCCACTTCCTCCACTTCCTCCACTTCCTCCACTTCTTCAACTTCGTCCACTTCGTCCACTTCGTCCACTTCGTCCACTTCGTCCACTTTGTCCACTTCGTCCACTTCGTCCACTTCGTCCACTTCGTCCCCTTCGTCCCCTTCGTCCACTTCGTCCACTTCGTCTACTTCCCCCAGTTCCTCCACTTCCTCCACTTCGTCAACTTCCTCCACTTCTCCAACTTCCTCCCCTTCCTCCACTTCATCCACTACCTCCACTTCTTAAACTTCGTCCACATCGTCCACTTCTTCCATTTCCTCCACTTCCTCCACTTCGTCAACTTCGTCCACTTCTTCAACTTCCTCCACTTCCTCCACTTCGTTCACTTCCTCAACTTCCTCCACTTCGTCCACTTCGTCTACTTCCTCCACTTCCTCCACTTCATCGACTTCGTCCACTTCTTCAACTTCCTCCACTTCATCCACTACCTCCACTTCTTAGACTTCGTCCACTTCGTCCATTTCCTCCACTTCCCCCACTTCCTCCACTTCTTCCTCTTTGTCCACTTCGTCAACTTCGTCCACTTCGTCCACTTCGACCACTTCGTCCACTTCGTTCCCTTCGTCCACTTCGTCCGCTTCGTCCCATTCGTCAATTTCGTCCACTTCGTCCACTTCGTCCACTTCCTGCACTTCCTCGACATCGTCCACGTCGTCCAACACGTCCACTTCTTCAACTTCTTCCACTTCCTCAACTTCCTTCACTTCCTTCACTTGCTCCATTTCGTCCCCTTCATCCACTTCGTCCACTTCGTCAACATCCTTCACTTCGTCCCCTTCTTCAACATCCTCCACTTCCTACACTTCGTCCACATCTACCATATCGTCCACTTCTTCCATTTCCTCCACTTCCTCCACTTCCTCCGCTTCCTCCGCTTCCTCCACTTCGTCCACTTCGTCCACTTCGTCAACTTCCTCCACTTCCTCCACTTCCTCCCCTACCTCCACTTCTTCCACTTCGTCCACTTCGTTCATTTCCTCCACTTCCTCCACTTCTTCCACTTCATCCACTTCGTCTACTTCGTCCCCTTCGTCCCCTGCGTCCACTTCGTCCCCTTCGTCAACTTCGTCCCTTTCCTCCACTTCGTCCACTTCGTCCCTTTCCTCCACTTCGTCCACTTCTTCAACTTCTTCCACTTCCTCCACTTCGTCAACTTAGTCCACTTCCTCAACTTCCTCCACTACATCCACTTCTTCCACTTCGTCCACTTCGTCCACTTCGTCCATTTCCTCCACTTCCTCCACTTCTTCCACTTCATCAACTTCGTCTACTTCGACCACTTCGTGCACATCGTCCACTTCTTCAACTTCTTCCACTTCCTCCACTTCCTCCACTTCCTCTATTTCCTTCACTTGCTCCACTTCGTCCCCTTCGTCCACTTCATCCGCTTCCTCAACTTCCTTCATTTCCTCCACTTCCTCCACTGCGTCTACTTCTTCAAGTTCCTCCATTTCCTCAACTTCCTCGACTTCCTCCACTTTCTCCACTTCGTCCACTTCATCAACTTCGTCAACTTCCTCCATTTCGTCTACTTCCTCCACTTCTTCCGCTTCCTCCACTTCCTCTACTTCGTCAACTTCGTCAACTTCTTCCACTTGTTCAAGTTCTTCCACTTCCTCCACTTCTTCCACTTCGTCCACGTCGACTACTTCGTCCACTTCGTCCACTTCGTCCCCTTCGTCAACTTCGTCCACTTCCTCCCCTTTATCCACTTCGTCCACTTTGTCCATTTCGACCCCTTCGTCCGGTTCGTCCACTTCTTCCACTTCGTCCACTTCCTCAACGTCGTCGTCGTCCACTTCGAACACTTCGTCCACTTCCTCCATTTCCTCCACCTCCTCCACTTCCTCCACTTCTTCCACTTCGTCCATTTCGTCCACTTCGACCACTTCGTCAACTTCGTCCTTTTCCTCCACTTCCTCCACTTTGTCCACTTCGTCCACTTTCTCCACTTCGCCCACTTCGTCAACTTCGTCCACTACGTCCACTTCGACCACTTCCTCCACTTCCTCCATTTCCTCCACTTCCTCCACTTCCCTCACTTCATCCACTTTGTCCCCTTCGTCAACTTCGTCCACTTCGTCCACTTCGTCCACTTTGCCCACTTCTTGCACTTCTTCCACTTCGTCCACTTCTTGCACTTCGTCCACTTCCTCCACTTAGTCCACTTCGTCCTCTTCGTCAACTTCCTCCTCTTCCTCCACTTCCTGCACTTCCTCAACTTCCTTCACTTCCTTAACATCGTCCACTTCGTCTACTTCCTCCACTTCGTCCCCTTCGTCAACTTCGTCCACTTCCTCCCCTTCATCCACTTCGTCCACTTCGTCCATTTCGACCCCTTCGTCCGGTTCGTCCACTTCTTCCACTTCGTCCACTTCCTCAACTTCGTCATCGTCCACTTCGAACACTTCGTCCACTTCCTCCATTTCCGCCACCTCCTCCACTTCCTCCACTTCTTCCATTTCGTCCACTTCGTTCACTTCGACCACTTCATCAACTTCGTCCTTTTCCTCCACTTCCTCCACTTTGTCCACTTCGTCCACTTTCTCCACTTCGCCCACTTCGTCAAGTTCGTCCACTACATCCACTTCGACCACTTCCTCCACTTCCTCCATTTCCTCCACTTCCCCCACTTCCTCCACGTCGTCCATTTCGTCGACTTGGTCCCCTTCCTCCACTTCCTACACATCCTCCACTTCCTCCACTTCCTCCTCTCCATCCACTTCGACCATTTCGTCCACTTCCTCCACTTCGTCCTCTTCGTCAACTTCCTCCACTTCGTGCACTTCCTCAACTTCCTTCACTTCGTTAACATCGTCCACTTCGTCTACTTCCTCCACTTCGTCCACTTCCTCCACTTCCTCAACTTCCTCCATTTCCTACACTTCCTCCACTTCCTCAACTACTTCCACTTCGTCCACTTCCTCCACTTCCTCCACTTCTTCCACTTCATCAACTTCTTGAACTTCCTCCACATCGTCTAGTTCGTCCACTTCCTCCACGTCGCCCATTTCGTCGACTTCGTCCACTTCCTCCACTTCTACACATCCTCCACTTCCTCCACTTCCTCCTCTCCATCCACTTCCTCCACTTCGACCACTTCGTCCCCTTCCTCCACTTCGTCCTCTTCGTCAACTTCCTCCACTTCCTCCACTTCGTGCACTTCCTCAACTTCCTCCACTTCCTCAACCTCCTCCACTTCCTCCACTTCCTCCACTTCCTGCACTTCCTCAACTTCCTCCACTTCCTCCTCTTCATCCGCTTCCTTCACTTCGTCCACTACGTCCACTTCCTCCATTTCGTCCACTACGTCCACTTCCTCCACTTCGTCAACTACGTCCACTTCCTCCACTTCGTCAACTTCGTCCACTTCCTCCACTTCCTCCACTTCGTCCACTTCCTCCACTTCCGCAACTTCCTCCACTTCTTCTACTTCGTCAGCTTCGTCCACGTCCTCCACTCCCTCCACTTCGTCTACTTCCTCATCATCGTGCACTTCGTCCTCTTCGTCAACTTCCTCCACTTCCTCAACTTCCTCCATTTCCTACACTTCTCCACTTCCTCAACTACCTCCACTTCGTCCACTTCCTCCACTTCTTCCACTACGTCCCCTTCGTCCACATCCTCCACTCCCTCCACTTCCTCCACTTCCTCAACTTCGTCCCCTTCCTCCGCTTCCTCAACTTCGTCCACTTCCTACACTTTGTCCACTTGTCCACTTCCTCTACTTCTTCCTCTTCGTCCACTTCTTCAACTTCGTCCACTTCCTCCACATCGTCCACTTGATCCAGTTCGTCCACTTCCTCCAATTCGTCCACTTCGTCACTTCGTCCACTTCTTCAACTTCGTCCACTTCCTCCTCTTCGTCCACTTCCTCCACTTCATCCACTTCCTCCACTTCCTCCACTTCCTCTACTTCATCTATTTCGTCCACTTCGTCCACTTCGTCACTTCGTCCACTTCTTCAACTTCGTCCACTTCCTCCTCTTCGTCCACTTCCTCCACTTCCTCCACTTCATCCACTTCCTCCACTTCCTCCACTTCCTCTACTTCATCTATTTCGTCCACTTCGTCCACTTGGTCACTTCGTCCACTTCTTCAACTTCGCCACTTCCTCCACTTCGTCCACTTCCTCCACTTCATCCACTTCCTCCACTTCCTCCACTTCCTCCACGTCGTCCACTTCATCCAGTTCGTCCACTTCCTCCAATTCGTACTTTCTTCAACTTCGTCCACTTCCTCCTCTTCATCCACTTCGCCCACTCCTCTACTTCATCCACTTCGTCGACTTCGTCCGCGTAGCCACTTCGTCAACTTCCTCCACTTCCTCCACTTCCTCTACTTCCTCCCTTCCTCCACTTCCTCTACTTCATCTATTTCGTCCACTTCGTCCACTTCGTCACTTCGTCCACTTCTTCAACTTCGTCCACTTCCTCCTCTTCGTCCACTTCCTCCACTTCCTCCACTTCATCCACTTCCTCCACTTCCTCCACTTCCTCTACTTCATCTATTTCGTCCACTTCGTCCACTTGGTCACTTCGTCCACTTCTTCAACTTCGTCCACTTCCTCCACTTCGTCCACTTCCTCCACTTCATCCACTTCCTCCACTTCCTCCACTTCCTCCACGTCGTCCACTTCATCCAGTTCGTCCACTTCCTCCAATTCGTAACTTTCTTCAACTTCGTCCACTTCCTCCTCTTCATCCACTTCGCCCACTTCCTCTACTTCATCCACTTCGTCGACTTCGTCCGCGTAGCCACTTCGTCAACTTCCTCCACTTCCTCCACTTAGTCGACTTCCTCAACTTCCTTCACTTCCTCCACTTCCTCCACTTCCTCCACTTTGTCCACTTCCTCCACTTCCTCCACTTGCTCCCTTTCCTCAACTTCCTCAACTTCGTCCAGTTCCTCTACTTCCTCCAGTTCCTCCACTTCCTCCATTTCTTCCACTTCGTCCACTTCCCCACTCCCTCCACTTCGTCCACTTCATCATTTCTTGCCCTTTCTCCACTTCCTCAACTTCGTCCACTTCCTACACTTCCTCCACTTCGTCCACTTCTCCACTATGTCCGCTTCGTCTTCTTCGTCGACTTCTTCCACTTCTTCAAATTCATCCACTTCCTCCAGTTCGTCCACTCTGTCCACTTCCTCCACTTTGACCCGTTCGTCCACTTCCTCCAATTCGTCCACTTCGTCAACTACGTCCACTTCTTCAACTTCGTCCACTTCATCCATTTCGTCCATTTCGTCCACTTCCTCCTGTTCCTCAACTTGCTCCATTTCCTCCAGTTCGTCCACTTCCTCCACTTCTTCCACTTCCTCAACTTCCTCAACTTCGTCCCCTTCCTCAACTTCCTCCACTTCCTCCATTTCCTCCACTTCCTCCACTTCCTCCACTTCGTCCACTTCCTCACTTCCTCCACTTCCTCCTCTTCGTCAACTTCGTCAACTTCGTGCCCTTCCACAATTTCCTCCATTTCCTCCACTTCCTCCACTTCGTCCACCTCCTCCACTTCCTCCACTTCGTCAACTTCCTCCACTTCCTCCACATCCACCTCTTCGTCAACTTCCTCCTCTTCCTCCAGTTCGTCCACTTGCTCAACTTCCTCCACTTCCTCGACTTACTCCACTTCCTCCACTTCGTCAACTTCCTCCACTTCCTCCCCTTCCTCCGCTTCCTCCATTTCATCCATTTCCTCCACTCCGTCCACTTCCTGCACTTCGTCACCTTCGTCAACTTCCTCTACTTCCTCCACTTCCTCCAGTTCCTCCACTTCGTCTACTTCCTCCACTTCCAACACTTCCTCAACTTCGTCCACTTCCTCCTCTTCGTCTACTTCGTCCACATCGTCCACTTCGTCAACTTCCTCCACTTCCTCCACTTCGTCCACTTCGTGTACTTCCTCCACTTCCTCCGCTTCGTCCACTTCGTCCACTTCCTCCACTTCGTCTACTTCCTCCACTTCCTCCGCTTCATCCACTTCGTCCAGTTCCTCTACTTCCTCCACTTCCTCCACTTCCTTCACTTCCACCACTTCGACCACTTTGTCCACTTCCTCGAGTTCGTCCTCTTCGTCAACTTCCTCCACTTCATCCACTTCGTGCACTTCCTCAACTTCCTTCACTTCCTTCACTTCCTCCACTCCCTCCATTTCCTCCACTTCCACCACTTCCTACAGTTCCTCCACTTCCTCCACTCCCTCCACTTCCTCAACTTCCTCCACTTCCTCCACTTCCTGCTCTTCCCCCGCTTCCTCCACTTCCTCCATTTCCTCCACTTCCTCCACTTCTTCCACTTCTTCCACTTTCTCCACTTCCTCCACTTCCTCCACTCCCTCCACTTCCTCCTCTTCGTCCACTTCTTTATAGTTGTCCACTTCTTCCACTTCTTCAACTTTGTCCGCTTCCTTCACATCCTCCAGTTCGTCCAATTCCTCCACTTTGTCCACTTCATCCATTTCCTCCACTTCGTCCCCTTCCTCAACTTCGTCCCCTTCGTCGACTTCCTCCACTTCGTCCACCTCGTCATCTTCCTGCACTTGGGCCACTTGGGCCACTTCGTCCACTTCCTGCACTTCCTCCACTTCGTCCTCTTCATCTAGTTCAATGACTTCGTCAACTTCTTCCACTTCTTCAACTCCCTCCACTTCCTCCACTTCCTCCACTTCCTCCACTTCTTCCACTTTGTCCACTTCATCCAGTTCGTCGACTTCATCCACTTCGTCCTCTTCGTCCAATCGTCAACTTCGTCCACTTCCTCCACTTCCCCCACTTCCTCCAATTCGTCCACTTCCTACACTTCCTCCAGTTCGTCCACTTCTTCCACTTCGTCAACTTCGTCCACTTCATCCACTTCTTGCACTTCTTCCACTTCGTCAACTTCGTCCACTTCGTCCACTTCCTACACTTCCTACACTTCAGCCACTTCGTCCACTTCTTCCACTTCTTCCACTTCGTCAATTTCCTCCACTTCTTCCACTTCGTCAACTTTGTCCACTTCCTCCACTTCGTCAACTTCGTCCACTTCTTCAACTTCCTCTACTTCTTCCACTACGTCCACTTCCTCCAATTCGTCCTTTTCGTCAACTTCGTCCACTTCTTCAACTTCCTCCACTTCGTCAACTTCATCCACTTCCTCCACTTCGTCCACTTCCTCCGCTTCCTCCACTTTGTCCACTTCATCCACTTCACTTCTGTACTTCGCCAACTTCGTTCACTTCTTCAACTTCCTCCACTTCGTCCACTTAGTCCACTTCGTTCACTTTGTCTACTTCTTCCACTTCGTCCACTTTGTCAACTTCATCCACTTCGTCGACTTCGTCCACATCGTCAACTTCGTCCACTTCCTCCACTTCGTCAACTTCGTCCACTTCCTCCACTTCGTCTACTGATTCAATGAAAAAGGGTTTCCTTCGGCCTGCCGCCGATTTAGAGTTTCTACTTATTGCATACCGTCTCGATGGTTCCCCTCTTTACCAATCAGTACATTCCCCTATCTCTAAAGGGCTGCTTTAGCTCCTCAATTCGAGAAAGGAAGACTCGTACCTGTTGCTGACTGGGAGTTTCCTATTGTTGCCTATTACTTGAATGACACCCCTCTATGAGATGAGAGGGCAGACTAAAGATGAATCAGGGGTGGGACGCGATTGTGACGACTGTGTTTGGGGCAGATTAACAGAGGAAGAACCAAAAAGCAGAAGTCCAGAAAATCCTAGAAGAAAGAGCAGGTTCTGAAGAAGCAGCAGCGCCCGACCAGTCCGAGTTGACACATAAGATGAGGGAGTTAGAACAGCTCAAAGGACAAATGAAGATGATGGTGCAACTAATGACAGCTATGGTATCCTCCAGGGGAATAGAGCCTTCGTCTACTTCCTCCACTTCGTCCATTTCGTCAACTTCATCCACATTGTCCACTTCCTCCACTTCCTCCACTTCGTCCTCTTCGTCAACTTCCTCCACTTCCTCCACTTCCTCCACTTCGTCCACTTCGTCAACTTCGTCCACTTGTTAAACTTCCTCCACTTCTTCCACTTAGCCCACTTCCTCCAATTCGTCCACCTCGTGCACTTCGTCCTCTTCGTCCACATCCTGCACTTCCTCCGCTTTATCCACTCGTCCACTTCCTCCACTTCGTCCATTTCGTCCCCTTCGTCCACTTCCTCCACTATGTCCCCTTCCTCCACTTCGTCCCCTTCGTCGACTTCCTCCACTTCCTCCACTTCCTTCACTTCGTCAGCTTCCTCCGCTTCGTCCCCTTCCTCGACTTCATCCACTTCGTCCACTTCGTGCTCTTCATCCACTTCATCAACTTCGTCGACTTCCTCCACTTCGTCAACTTCGTCCCTTCCTCCACTTCCCCCATTTCCTCCACTTCGTCCACTTCCTCCACTTCGTCCACCTCCTACACTTCCTCCACTTCATCCACTTCTTCCACTTCGTCAACTTCGTCCACTTCCTCCACTTCTTCCACGTCGTCAACTTCGTCCACTTCGTCCACTTCCTCCACTTCGTCCACTTCGTCCACTTCCTCCACTTCCTACACTTCCTACACTTACGCCACTTCATCCACTTCTTCCACTTCGTCAACTTCCTCCACTTCCTCCACTTCTTCCACTTCGTCCACTTCCTCCACTTCCTCCACTTCGTCAACTTCGTCCACTTCGTCCACTTCTTCAACTTCCTCTGCTTCTTCCACTTCGTCAACTTCCTCCAATTCGTCCACTTCGTCAACTTCGTCCACTTCTTGAACTTCGTCCACTTCGTCCACTTCATCCACTTCGTCCACTTCGTCCACTTCGTCAACTTCGTCCACTTCCTCCACTTCTCTACTTCGTCCACTTCGTTCACTTCTTCAACTTCCTCCACTTTGTCAACTTCGTCCACTTTGTCAACTTCGTCCACTTCGTCCACTTTGTCAACTTCATCCACTTCGTGCACATCGTCAACTTCGTCCACTTCCTCCACTTCGTCAACTTCGTCTACTTCCTCCACTTGGTGTACTTCCTCCACATCGTGCACTTCGTCAACCTCGTCCACTTCGTCAACTTCCTCCACTTCCTCCACTTCCTCCACTTCCTCCACTTCTTCAACTTCGTCCACTTCGTCCACTTCGTCCACTTCGTCCACTTCGTCCACTTCGTCCACTTCGTCCACTTCGTCCACTTCGTCCCCTTCGTCCCCTTCGTCCACTTCGTCCACTTCGTCTACTTCCCCCAGTTCCTCCACTTCCTCCACTTCGTCAACTTCCTCCACTTCTCCAACTTCCTCCCCTTCCTCCACTTCATCCACTCCCTCCACTTCTTAAACTTCGTCCACATCGTCCACTTCTTCCATTTCCTCCACTTCCTCCACTTCGTCAACTTCGTCCACTTCTTCAACTTCCTCCACTTCCTCCACTTCGTTCACTTCCTCAACTTCCTCCACTTCGTCCACTTCGTCTACTTCCTCCACTTCCTCCACTTCATCGACTTCGTCCACTTCTTCAACTTCCTCCACTTCATCCACTACCTCCACTTCTTAGACTTCGTCCACTTCGTCCATTTCCTCCACTTCCCCCACTTCCTCCACTTCTTCCTCTTTGTCCACTTCGTCAACTTCGTCCACTTCGTCCACTTCGACCACTTCGTCCACTTCGTTCCCTTCGTCCACTTCGTCCGCTTCGTCCCATTCGTCAATTTCGTCCACTTCGTCCACTTCCTGCACTTCCTCGACATCGTCCACGTCGTCCAACACGTCCACTTCTTCAACTTCTTCCACTTCCTCAACTTCCTTCACTTCCTTCACTTGCTCCATTTCGTCCCCTTCATCCACTTCGTCCACTTCGTCAACATCCTTCACTTCGTCCCCTTCTTCAACATCCTCCACTTCCTACACTTCGTCCACATCTACCATATCGTCCACTTCTTCCATTTCCTCCACTTCCTCCACTTCCTCCGCTTCCTCCGCTTCCTCCACTTCGTCCACTTCGTCCACTTCGTCAACTTCCTCCACTTCCTCCACTTCCTCCCCTACCTCCACTTCTTCCACTTCGTCCACTTCGTTCATTTCCTCCACTTCCTCCACTTCTTCCACTTCATCCACTTCGTCTACTTCGTCCCCTTCGTCCCCTGCGTCCACTTCGTCCCCTTCGTCCCCTGCGTCCACTTCGTCCCCTTCGTCAACTTCGTCCCTTTCCTCCACTTCGTCCACTTCGTCCCTTTCCTCCACTTCGTCCACTTCTTCAACTTCTTCCACTTCCTCCACTTCGTCAACTTAGTCCACTTCCTCAACTTCCTCCACTACATCCACTTCTTCCACTTCGTCCACTTCGTCCACTTCGTCCACTTCGTCCACTTCCTCGACTTCCTCCACTTTCTCCACTTCGTCCACTTCATCAACTTCTTCAACTTCCTCCATTTCCTCCACTTCCTCCACTTCCTCCACTTCGTCCCCTTCGTCCACTTCGTCTACTTCGTCAACTTCCTCCACTTCCTCCACTTCGTCAACTTCCTCCACTTCTTCCACTTCGTCCACTTCGTAACCTTCGACCACTTCTTCCACTTAGTCCACTTCGTCCACTTCCTCCATTTCGTCCACTTCGTTAACATCGTCAACTTCGTCCACTTCGACCACTTCGTCCACTACCTCCACTTCATCCACTTCGTGCATTTCCTCCACTTCCTCCACTGCCTCCACCTCCTCCACTTCTTCCACCTCTTCCACTTCCTCTACTTCGTTCACTTCGTCCACTTCGTCCACTGTGACCACTTAGTCCCCTTCGTCCCCTTCGTCAACTTCCTCCACTTCCTCCACTTCCTCCACTTCGTCCAATTCGTCAACTTCCTCCACTTCCTCCACTTCCTCCACTTCGTCCTCTTTGTCCCCTTCGTCCATTTCGTCCACTTCGCCCACTTCATCCACTTCGTCCACTTCGTCAACTTCCTCCACTTCCTCCACTTCGTCAACTTCCTCCACTTCTTCCACCTCCTCCACTTCGTCCACTTCCTCAACTTCCCCAACTTCCTCCGCTTCCTCCACTTCCTCTACTTCTTCCACTTCCTCCTCCACTTCGTCCACTTCTTTAACTTCCTCCACTTCGTCCCCTTCGTCCTCTTCGTCCCCTTCGTCCCCTTCGTCCCCTTCGTCCCCTTCGTCCACTTCGTCAACTTCCTCCACTTCGTCACCTTCCTCCACTTCTTCCACCTCCTCCACTTCATCCACTTCCTCAACTTCCTCAACCTCCTCCACTTCACTTCCTCCACTTAGTCCACTTCCTCCACTTCGTCCACTTCGTCAACTTCGTCCACATCCTCCACTTCGACCACTTCCTCCACTTCCTCCACTTCCTCCATTTCCTCCACTTCCTCCACTTCCTCCATTTCCTCCACTTCCTCCACTTCCCCCCACTTCGTCTACTTCTTCAACTTCCTCCACTTTGTCCCCTTCGTCCCCATCGTCCAATTCGTCCACTTCGTCATCTTCCTCCACTTCGTCAACTTCCTCCACTTCTTCCACCGCCTCCACTTCGTCCACTTCCTCAACTTCCTCAACTTCCTCCACTTCCTTCACTTGGTCTGCTTCCTCCACTTCCTCCACTTCTTCCACTTCTTCCCCTTCATCCACTTCGTTCAGTTCGCCCACTTCGTCTACTTTCACTACTTCGTCCCCTTCGTCTACTTCGTCCACTTCGTCCCCTTCGTCCCCTACGTCTACTTCGTCCACTTCGTCCTCTTCGTCCTCTTCGTCCACTTCGTCAACTTCCTCCACTTCCTCCACTTCCTCCACTTCGTCCCCTTCGTCCCCTTCGTCCCCTTCGTCCACTTCGTCCACTTCGTCCACTTCGTCCACTTCGTCCACTTCGTCCACTTCGTCCACTTCGTCCACTTCATCAACTTCCTCTACTTCCTCCACTTCCTCCACTTCGTCAACTTCCGCCACTTCTTCCACCACCTCCACTTCGTCCACTTCCTCAGCTTCCTCAACTTCATCCACTTCCTCCACTTCGTTCGCTTCCTCAACTTCCTCCACTTCTTCCACCACCTCCACTTCGTCCACTTCCTCAGCTTCCTCAACTTCATCTACTTCCTCCACTTTGTTCGCTTCCTCAACTTCCTCCACTTCGTCCACTTCGTCTACTTCCTCCACTTCCTGCACTTTGTCCATTTCCTCCACTTCCTCCACGTCCTCCTCTTCGTCCACTTCCTCCACTTCCTCCAGTTTCTCCACTTCGTCCCCTTCGTCCCCTTCGTCCACTTCGTCAGCTTCCTCTTCTTCCGCCACTACCTCGACTTCGTCAACTTCCTCCACTTCTTCCACCTCCTCCACTTCGTCCACTTCCTCAATTTCCTCCACTTCCTCCACTTCCTCTACTTCATCCACTTCCTCCACTTCCTCCACTTCCTCCACTTCCTCTACTTCATCCACTTCCACCACTTCCTCCATTTCCTCCACTTCGTCCCCTTCCTCCACTTCATCCACTTCGTCTACTTCCTCCACTTCTTCATATTCGTCCACTTCTTCAATTTCCTCCACTTGCTCCAGTACCTCCACTTCTAGCACTTCGTCCAATTCGACCATTTCCTCCACTTCCTCCACTTCCTCCACGTCGTCCACTTCCTTAACTTCCTCAACTTCCTCAACTTCCTGCACTTCCTCATCTTCCTCCACTTCCTCCACTTCCTACACTTCGTCCCCTTGCTGCACTTCGTCCAATTCGTCTACTTCCTCCACTTCGACCACTTCCTCCACTTCGTCAACTTCGGCCACTTCTTCAACTTCCTCCGCTTCCCCTACTTCCTCCACTTCGTCCACTTCGTCCTGTTCGCCCACTTCGTCCAGTTCGCCCAATTTGTCTACTTCGTCCACTGCGTCCACTTCGTCCATTTCTCCACTTCGTCCACTTCGACCACTTCGTCCACTTCGTTCACTTCGGCCACTTCCTCCACTTCCTCCACTTCCCCCACTTCGTCCACTTCTTCCACTTCCTCCACTCCCTCCACTTCGTCCCCTTCGTCAACTCCCTCTACTTACTCCACTTCATCCACTTCGACCACTTCCTGCACTTCCTCCTCTCCTTCCAGTTCCTCCACCTCCTCGACTTCCTCTACTTCCTCCACTTCGTCAACTTCTTGCACTTCCTCCACTTCCTCCACTTCGTAAACTTCCTGCACTTCGTCCACTTCCTCAACTTCCTTAACCTCGTCCAGTTCCTCCACTTCGTCCACTTCCTCAACTTACTCAACTTCGTTCACTTCCTTCACTTCGTCCACTTCCTCCATTTCCTCCACTTCCTCCACGTCCAACACATCCTCAATTTCCTCCACTTCCTCCACTTCATCTACTTCCTCCACATCCTCCACTTCGTCCACTTGCTCCATTTCGACCACTTCGTCCACTTCCTCCATTTCCTCCACTTCCTTCAATTCCTCCACTTTTTCCACATCGTCCACTTCGTCAACATCTTCAAGTTCCTCAACTTCCTCCACTTCCTCCACTTCTTCCACTTCTTCCACTTCGTCGACTTCGACCACTTCGTCGACTTCGACAACTTCGTCCACTTGCTCCAGTACCTCCACTTCTACCACTTCGTCGACTTCGTCCATTTCCTCCACTTCCTCCACGTCGTTCACTTCCTTAACTTCCTCAACTTCCTCAACTTCCTGCACTTCCTCATCTTCCTCCACTTCCTCATCTTCCTCCACTTCGTCCCCTTCCTCCACTTCCTCCACTTCGTCTACTTCCTCCACTTCGACCACTTCCTCCACTTCGTCAACTTCGTCCACTTCTTCAACTTCCTCCGCTTCCCCCACATCCTCCACTTCGTCCAGTTCGCCCACTTCGTCCACTGCCTCCACTTCGTCTATTTCTCCACTTCGTCCACTTCGACCACTTCGTCCACTTCGTTCACTTCGGCCACTTCCACCACTTCCTCCACCTCCCCCACTTCGTCCACTTCTTCCACTTCCTCCACTCCCTCCACTTCGTCCCCTTTGTCAACTTCCTCTACTTCCTCCACATCGTCCACTTCGACCACTTCCTCCACTTCCTCCACTTCCTCCACTTCCTCCACTCCCTCCACTTCCTCCACCTCCTCGACTTCATCTACTTCCTCCACTTCGTCAACTTCCTGCACTTCCTCCACTTCCTCCACTTCGTAAACTTCCTGCACTTCGTCCACTTCCTCAACTTCCTAAACCTCGTCCACTTCCTCCACTTCGTTCACTTCGTCCACTTCGTCGACTTCGTTGACTTCCTCAACTTCCTCAACTTCGTCCACTTCCTCCATTTGCTCCACTTCCTCCACGTCCTCCACATCCTCAAGTTCCTCCACTTCCTCCACTTCATCTACTTCCTCCACTTCCTCCACTTCATCCACTTCGTCAACTTCGTCCACTTCTTCAACTTCGTCCACTTCGTCCACTTCCTCCACTACCTCCACTTCTTCCTCTTCGTCCACTTCGTGCCCTTCGTTCACTTCGACCACTTCTTCCACTTCGTCCACTTCGTACACTTCGTCGACTTCCTCCACTGCTTCCACTTCGTCCACTTGCTCCATTTCGACTACTTCGTCCACTTCCTCCATTCCCTTCACTTCCTCCAATTCCTCCACTTGTTCCACTTCGTCCACTTCGTCAACATCTTCATGTTCCTCAACTTCCTCCACTTCCTCCACTTCCTCCACTTCTTCCACTTCTTCCACTTCTTCCACTTCGTCCACTTCGACCACTTCCTCCACTTCCTCCATCTCCTCCACTTCCTCCACTTCATCCACTTCCTCCATTTCCTCCACTTCTTCAACTTCCTCCACTTCCTCCACTTGCTCCACTTCGTCCTCTTCGTCCACTTTGTCAACTTCCTCCACTTGGTCAACTTCCTCCACTTTCTCCACTTCCACTTCTTCCACTTCCTACATTTCCTCCACTTCATCCACTTCGTCCACTTCCTCCACTTCTTCAATTTCCTCCACTTCGTCCCCTTCGTCCACTTCGTCCACTTCCTCCACTTTGTCAACTTCCTGCATTCCTCCACTTCCTCCACTTCCTCAACTTCCTCCACTTCCTCAACTTCCTCGACTTCCTCCACTTCCTCTACTTCGTCTACTTCCTCCAGTTCGTCGACTTCCTCCACTTCCTCCACTTCCTCCACTTCCTCTGCTTCGTCTTCTTCTACTTCGTCCAGGTCGTCCACTTCATCCACATCGTACACGTCGTCCACTTCGTCAACTTCCTCCACTTCCTCCACTTGCTCCACTTCGTGCACTTCGTCAACTTCCTCCATTTCCTCCACTCTCCTGCATTTCGTCCACTTCGTCCACTTCTTCAACTTCCTCCACTTCCTCCATCTCCTCCACTTCTTCCACTTCGTCCACTTCGTTAATTTCGTCAACTTCATCGACTTCGTCCACCTCGACCACTTCGTTCACTCCCTCCATTTCCCCCACTACCTCCACTTTCTCCACTTCCTCCACTTCTTCCACTTGGACCACTTCGTCCACTTCTTCAGCTTCCTCCACTTCCTCCACTTCTTCCACTTCATCCACGTGGTCCACTTCGTCGACTTCGCCCACTTCCACATCCTTCACTTCCTCCACTTCCACCACTTCATCCACTTCCTCCACTTCGTCACCTTCGTCAGCTTCCTCCCCTTCCTCCACATCTTCCACTTCGTCGACTTCGTCCACTTCTTCCACTTCGTCCACTTCCTTCATTTCGTCCCTTTCGTCAACTTCCTCCACTTCATCCAGTTCCTCCACTTCGTCCACATCGACCACTTCTTCAACTTCCTCCACTACCTCCACTTCGTCCCCTTCTTCCACTTCGTCCACTTCGTCAAATTCCTCCACTTCCTCCACTTTTCCACTTCGTCAACTTCCTCAACTTCGTCAACTCTTTTCACTTCAGCCATTTTGTCCATTTCGACGACTTCGTCCACTTCGTCAACTTCATCCTCTTCTTTCCCTTTGTCAATTTCGTCCACTTCCTCCACTTCGTCCACTACCTCAATTTCTCCACTTCGTCCACTTCCACCACTTCGTCCACTTCCTCCATTTCCTCCACATCCTCGACTTCGTCCACTTCTTCCACTTCGTCCACTTCGACCACTTCGTCCACTTCGTCCACTTCGTCAACTTCCTCCACTTCCTCCACTTCCTTCCGTTGCTCCACTTCGTCCCCTTTGTCCACTCTTTTCACATCGGCCATTCTGTCCATTTTGTCCATTTCGTCCACTTCTTCCACTTCGTCCACTTCGACCACTTCGTCAACTTCGTCCACTTCCTCCTCTTCGTCCACTTCCTTCACTTCCTCCATTTCATCCACTTCCTCCACTTCCTCCACTTCCTCCACTTCTTCAACTTCCTCCACTTCCTCCACTTCTTCCACTTCCTCTACTTCCTTAACTTCCTCCACTTCCTCCACTTCGTCATCTTCGTCCACTTCGCCAACTTCGTAAAATTCGTCCACTTCGTCAACTTCGTGAACTGCGTCACTTCGTCTACTTCTTAAACTTCCTCCACTTCCTCCACTTCCACCACTTCCTTTACTTGATGCACTTTGTCCCCTGTCAACTTCCTCCACTTCCTCAAGTTCCTCCATTTCGTCAACTTCCTCCACTTCGTCCACTTCGTCAACTTCCTCCACTTCGTCTACTTCCTCCACTTCCTCCACTTCATCCACTTCGTCCACTTCCTCAACTTCCTCCACTTCCTCCACTTCTTCCATTTCCTCCAATTCCTCCACTTCCTCCACTTCGTCCACTTCCTCTACTTCCTCCACTTCTTCCACTTCGTCCATTTCGTCCATTTCGTCCGTTTCGTCCGTTTCGACCACTTCGTCCACTTCCTCAACATCCTCAACTTCCTCCACTTCGTCCACTTCCTCCACTTCGTCCACTTCGTCCACTTCGTCAACTTCGTCCACTTCGTCCACTTCGTCCATTTCGACCCCTTCGTCCGGTTCGTCCACTTTTTCCACTTCGTCCACTTTGTCCATTTCGTCAAATTCGTCCTCGTCCACTTCGACCACTTTGTCCACTTCCTCCATTTCCTCCACCTCCTCCACTTCCTCCAGTTCTTCCACTTCGTCCATTTCGTCCACTTCATTCACTTTGACCACTTCGTCAACTTCGTCCTTCTCCTCTACTTCCTCGACTCTGTCCACTTCGTCCACTTTCCCCTCTTCGTAAACTTCGTCCATTACGTCCACTTCGACCACTCACTCCATTTCCTCCACTTCCTCCACTTCCCCCACTTCGTCCACTTCCGCCACTTCATCCCCATCGTCAACTTCGTCCACTTCCTCCACTTCGTCCACTTCCTCCGCTTCTTGCACTTTGTCGACTTCTTCCACTTCGTCTACTTCGTCCACTTCGTCCACTTCCTCCACTTAGTCCACTTCGACCACTTCGTCCACTTCGTCCACTTCCACCACTTCCTTCCCTTGCTCCACTTCGTCCCCTTCGTCGACTTCGTCCACTTCATCAACTTCCTCCACTTCCTCCACTTCCTCCACTCCCTTCACTTGCTCCACTTCGTCCGCTTCGTCAGCTTCGCACTATGTCCCCTTCGCACTATGTCCACTTTTTCAACTTCCTCCACTTCCTCCACTTCGTCCCCTTCGTCCACTTCGTCCAATTCGTCAAATTCCTCCACTTCGTGCACTTTGTCAACTTCCTCCACTTCGTCAGCTTCATCCACTTCCTCCACTTCGTCAACTTCGTCCACTTCCTCCACTTCGTAAACTTCATCCTCTTCTTCCACTTCCTCCACTTCCTCCACTTAGTCCACTTCAACCACTTCGTCCACTTCCTCCACTTCCTTCACTTGCTCCACTTCGTCCCCTTCGTCGACTTCGTCCACTTCATCACCTTCCTCCACTTGCTCCACTTCCTCCACTTCCTTCACTTGCTCCACTTCGTCCGTTTCGTCCCCTTCGCACTATGTCCACTTTTTCAACTTCCTCCACTTCCTCCACTTCGTCCCCTTCGTCCACTTCGTCCACTTCGTCAAATTCCTCCACTTCGTCCACTTTGTCAACTTCCTCCACTTCGTCAGCTTCATCCACTTCCTCCACTTCGTCAACTTCGTCCACTTCCTCCACTTCGTAAACTTCATCCTCTTCTTCCACATCCTCCACTTCCTCCACTTCCTCCACTTCTTTAACTTCCTCCACTTCCTCTACTTCCTCCACTTCCTTCACCTTCTCCACTTCGTCCACTTTGTCTACTTCCTCCACTTCCTTCACCTTCTCCACTTCCTCCACTTCCTTCCGTTGCTCCACTTCGTCCCCTTCGTCCACTTCGTCAACTTCGTCCACTTCATCCACTTCGTCCATTTCGTCCACTTCTTCCATTTCGTCCATGTCGTCAACTTCCCCCACTTCGTCCACTTCTTCCTCTTCCTCTACTTCCTCCACTTAGTCCTCTTCGTCCACTTCTTCAACTTCCTCCACTTCCTCCACTTCCACCACTTCCTTCACTTGCTCCACTTCGTCCCCTTCGTCAACTTCCTCCCCTTCCTCCACTTCCTTCACTTCGTCAACTTCCTCCACTTCGTCCACTTCCTCCACTTCGTCCACTTCGTCAACTTCCTCCACTTCGTCTCCTTCCTCCAGTTCGTCCATTTCGTCAACTTCGTCCTCTTCCTCCACCTCGTCCACATCCTCCACTTCATCCACTTCTTCCACTTCGTCCACTTCGTCAATTTTGTCAACTTCGCCGACTTCGACCACTTCGTCCACTTCTTCCACTCCGTCCACTTCTTCCACCTCCACCACTTCCTCCACTTCCTCCACTTCCTCCACTTCCTCCATTTCCTCCACTAGGTTCAATTCTTCAAGTCCCTCCACTTTCTCCACTTCGTCAACTTCCTCCACTTCGTCCACTTCGTCAACTTCGCCCAATTCTTCCACCTCGTCCATTTCGTCCACTTCGTACACTTCGTCCACTTCGTCAACTTCGTCCACTTCTTCCACTTCGTCCATTTTGTCCACTTCTTCCACTTCGTCCATTTCGTTCACTTCCTCCGCTTCGTCCACTTCGTGTAACTTCTCCACTTCGTCCACTTCCACCACTTCGTCCACTTGCTCCATTTCCTTCAATTCATCCACTTCCCCCACTTTGTCTACTTCGTCCACTTTGTCCACTTCGTCCACTTCCTCCACTTCTTCCATTTCCTCCACTTTCTCCACTTCGTCAACTTCCTCCACTTCGTCCACTTCGTCAACTTCGCCCAATTCTTCCACCTCGTCCATTTCGTCCACTTCGTACACTTCGTCCACTTCGTCAACTTCGTCCACTTCTTCCACTTCGTCCATTTTGTCCACTTCTTCCACTTCGTCCATTTCGTTCACTTCCTCCGCTTCGTCCACTTCGTGTAACTTCTCCACTTCGTCCACTTCCACCACTTCGTCCACTTGCTCCATTTCCTTCAATTCATCCACTTCCCCCACTTTGTCTACTTCGTCCACTTTGTCCACTTCGTCCACTTCCTCCACTTCTTCCATTTCCTCCACTTTCTCCACTTCGTCAACTTCCTCCACTTCGTCCACTTCGTCAACTTCGCCCAATTCTTCCACCTCGTCCATTTCGTCCACTTCGTACACTTCGTCCACTTCGTCAACTTCGTCCACTTCTTCCACTTCGTCCATTTTGTCCACTTCTTCCACTTCGTCCATTTCGTTCACTTCCTCCGCTTCGTCCACTTCGTGTAACTTCTCCACTTCGTCCACTTCCACCACTTCGTCCACTTGCTCCATTTCCTTCAATTCATCCACTTCCCCCACTTTGTCTACTTCGTCCACTTTGTCCACTTCGTCCACTTCCTCCACTTCTTCCATTTCCTCCACTTCTTCCACTTCGTCCACTTCATCCACTTCGTCCACTTCGTCCATTTCGTCAACTTCGTCAACTTCGTCCACTTCTTCCACTTCGTCCATTTCGTCCATTTCGTCCACTTCTTCCACTTCGTCCATTTCGTCCACTTCCTCCACTTCGTCCACTTCGTGTAACTTCTCCACTTCGTCCACTTCCACCACTTCCTCCATTTCCTTCAATTCATCCACTTGCTCCACTTTGTCCATTTCGTCCACTTCCTCCATTTCCTCCACTTCTTCCACTTCGTCCATTACGTCCACTTCGACCACTTCGCCATTTTCCTCCACTTCGTCCACTTTGTCCACTTCGTCCACTTCGCCCACCTCGTGAACTTCGTCCACTTCGACCACTTCCTCCATTTCCTCCACTTCCCCCACTTCGTCCACTTCCTCCACTTCGTCCCCATCGTCAACTTCGTCCACTTCCTCCACTTCGTCCACTTCCTCCACTTCGTCCACTTCTTCCACTTCGTCCACTTCTTCCACTTGTTCCACTTCTTCCACTTCTTCCACTTCGTCCACTTAGTCCACTTCGACCACTTCGTCCACTTCCTCCACTTCCTCCACTTCGTCAACTTCCTCCACTTCCTCCACTTCGTCAACTTTGTCGTCTCTTTTCACTTCGTCCATTTCGTCCATTTCGTCCACTTCGTCAACTTCACCCTCTTCTTCCCCCTCGTCCATTTCGTCCACTTACTCCACTTTGTCAACTTCTTCAACTTCCTCGACTTCCTCCACTCCCTCCACTTCCTTCACCTTCTCTACTTCGACCACTTCGTCCACTTCTTCCACTTCGTCCATTTCGACCACTTCTTCCACTGCGTCCATTTCGTCAACTTCCTCCACTTTGTCCACTTCTTCCACTTCCTCCACTTCCTTAACTTCGTCATCTTCGTCCACTTCATCAACTTCGTAAACTTCGTCCACTTCGTCAACTTCGTGAACTGCGTCCACTTCGTCCACTTCTTAAACTTCCTCCACTTCCAACACTTCCTTTACTTGCTCCACTTCGTCTCCTTAGTCAACTTCCACCACTTCCTCCACTTTGTCCACTTCCTCCACTTCGTCTACTTCCTCCACTTCCTCCACTTCCTCCACTTCCTCAACTTCCTCATCTTCCTCCACTTCCCCCACTTCGTCCACTTCCTCCACTTCGTCCCCTTCGTCAACTTCGTCCACTTCCTCCACCTACCCCACTTCCTCCACTTCCTCCACTTCGTCCCCATCGTCAACTTCGTCCACTTCCTCCACTTCGCCCACTTCTTCCCCTTCGTCCACTTCTTCCACTTAGTCCACTTCGTCCACTTCCTCCACCTCCTCCACTTCCTTCTCTTGCTCCACTTCGTCCCCTTTGTCCACTTCGTCCGCTTCGTTCACTTTGTCGCCTTCGTCTGCGTCGTCCCCTTCGTACACTTTGTCCACTTCTTCATATTCCTCCACTTCCTCCACATTGTCCCCTTCGTCCACTTCGTCCACTTCGTCAAATTCCTCCACTTCCTCCTCTTCCTCCACTTCGTCAACTTCCTCCACTTCCTCTACTTCGTCAACTTCGTCCACTCTTTTCACTTCGTCCATTTCGTCCACTTCTTCCACTTCGTCAACTTCACTCTCTTCTTCCCCTTCGTCCATTTCGTCCACTTACTCCTCTTCGTCCACTTCGTCAACTTCTCCACTTCGTCCACTTCCACCACTTTGTCCACTTCCTCCATTTCCTCCACTTCCTCGACTTCGTGCTCTTCTTCCACTTCGTCCACCTCAACCACTTCGTCAACTTCATCCGCTTCCTCCTCTTCGTCCACTTCCTCCTCTTCGTCCACTTCCTCCATTTCCTCCACTTCCTCCTCTTCCTCCACTTCGTCCACTTCTTCCACTTCCTGGACTTCTTCCATTTCCTCCACTTCCTCCACTTCCTCCACTTCTTCAACTTCCTCCACTTCCTCCACTTCCTTCACCTACTCCACTTCGTCCCCTTCGTCCGCTTCGTCCACTACGTCAACTTCCTCCACTTCCTCCACTTCCGCCACCTCCGCCACCTCCTCCACTACTTTCCCTTGCTCCACTTCGTCCCCTTCGTCCACTTCGTCCACTTCTTCCACTTCGTCCATTTCGACCACTTATTCCACTGCGTCCATTTCGTCAACTTCCTCCACTTCGTCTACTTATTCCACTTCCTCCACTTCGTCTACTTATTCCACTTCCTCCACTTCCTTAACTTCCTCATCTTCGTCCACTTCGTAAACTTCGTCCACTTTGTCAACTTCGTGAACTGCGTCCACTTTGTCCACTTCTTAAACTTCCTTCACTTCCTCCACTTCCTCCACTTCAACCACTTCCTTTACTTGCTCCACTTCGTCCCCTTCGTCAACTTCCTCCACTTCCTCCACTTCATCAACTTCGTCCACTTCGTCCCCTTCCTCCACTTCGTCCACTTCCTCCACTTCGTCAACTTCCTCCACTTCGTCTAATTCCTCCACTTCGTCCACTTCTTCAACTTCCTCATCTCCCTCCACTTTCTCCACTTCTTCCACTTCCTCCATTTCCTTCACTTCCTCCACTTCCTCCTCTTCGTCTACTTCCTCCACTTCCTCCACTTCCTCTACTTCCTCCACTTCGTCCCACTCTTCCACTTCGTCCACTTCCTCAACTTCCTCCACTTCCTCTACTTCCTCCATTTCCTCCAATTCCTCCACTTCCTCCATTTCGTTTACTTCCTCCAGTTCCTCCACTTCGTCCACTTCATCAACTTCGTCCACTTCAACTTCCACCACGGCTTCCACTTCGTCTAGTTCGTCCACTTCGTCCACTTCGACCACTTCGTGCACTGCGTCCACTTCCTCCACTTCCTTCACTTGCTCCACTTCGTCACCTTCGTCCACTTTGTCAACTTCCTCCACTTCAACCACTTCGTCCATTTCGTCCACTTCCTCCACTGATTCCGCTTCGTCAACTTCCTCCACTTTGTCCACTTCGTCCACTTCGCCTACTTCGTCAACTTCGTCCACTTCGACCACTTCCTCCTTTTCCTCCACTTCCTTCACTTTGGCCACTTCGTGCACTTCCTCCACTTTTTCCCCTTCGTCAACTTCGTCCACTTCCTCCACTTCGTCCTCTTGTTCCACTTCCTCCACTTCTTCCACTTCGTCCACTTCGACCACTTCCTCCAATTACTTCATTTCTTCCACTTCGTGCACTTCGTACACTTCCTCCACTTCCTCCATTTCGTCCAATTCGTCCACTACTCTACTTCGTTAGCTTCGTCCACTTCAACCACTCCGTCCACTTCGTCCACTTCCTCTACTTCTTCCACTTCCTCCACTACGTCCACTTCGTCTACTTCCACCACTTCCTAAACTTTGTCCACTTCGTCAACTTTCTCCACTTCCTCCACTTCTTCCACTTCGTCCAATTCGTCTACTTCCTCCACTTCTTCCACTTCGTCAACTTCCTCCACTTTGACCACTTCGTCCACTTCCTCCATTTCCTCCACTTCGTCCACTTCGTGCACTTCTTCAACTTCTTCCACTTCCTCTACTTCCTCCACTTCCTTCACTTGCTCCACTTCGTCCACTTCGTCCACTTCGTCAACTTCCTCCACTTCCTCCACTTCGTCCAATTCGTCAACTTCCTCCACTTCGTCCAGCTCCTCAACTTCGTCCACTTCGTCCACTTCGTCAACTTCCTCCACCTCGTCTACTTCCTCCACTTCCTCCACTTCGTCAACTTCCTCCACTTCCTCCACTTCCTCCACATCGTCCACTTCCTACACTTCGTCCACTTCCTCCACTTCTTCAACTTCCTGCACTTCCTCCATTTCCTCCATTTCTTCCAATTCGTCCACTGCGTCCACTTCGTCAGCTTCTTCCACTTCGTCCACTTCATCCACTTCGTCCACTTCCTCCATTTCCTCCACTTCCTCCACTTCGTCCACTTCTTCAACTTCTTCCACTTCCTCCACGTCCTCCACTTCCTTCACTTGCTCCACTTCGTCAACTTCCTCCACTTCCTCCACTCCATCCATTTCGTCAACTTCGTCCACTTCGTCTAGTTCCTCCACTTCGTCCACTTCGTCAACTTCCTCCATTTCGTCTACTTCCTCCACTTCTTCCGCTTCCTCCACTTCCTCTACTTCGTCAACTTCTTCCACTTGTTCAACTTCTTCCACTTCCTCCACTTCTTCCACTTCGTCCACGTCGACTACTTCGTCCACTTCGTCCCCTTCGTCAACTTCGTCCACTTCCTCCCCTTCATCCACTTCGTCCACTTTGTCCATTTCGACCCCTTCGTCCGGTTCGTCCACTTCTTCCACTTCGTCCACTTCCTCAACGTCGTCGTCGTTCACTTCGAACACTTCGTCCACTTCCTCCATTTCCTCCACCTCCTCCCCTTCCTCCACTTCTTCCACTTCGTCCATTTCGTCCATTTCGTCCACTTCGACCACTTCGTCAACTTCGTCCTTTTCCTCCACTTCCTCCACTTTGTCCACTTCGTCCACTTTCTCCACTTCGCCTACTTCGTCAACTTTGTCCACTACGTCCACTTCGACCACTTCCTCCACTTCCTCCATTTCCTCCACTTCCTCCACTTCCCTCACTTCATCCACTTTGTCCCCTTCGTCAACTTTGTCCACTTCCTCCACTTCGTCCACTTTGCCCACTTCTTGCACTTCTTCTACTTCGTCCACTTCTTCCACTTCGTCCACTTCCTCCACTTAGTCCACTTCGTCCTCTTCGTCAACTTCCTCCACTTCCTCCACTTCGTGCACTTCCTCAACTTCCTTCACTTCCTTAACATCGTCCACTTCGTCTACTTCATCCACTTCCTCCACTTCCTCAACTTCCTCCATTTCCTACACTTCCTCCACTTCCTCAACTACCTCCACTTCGTCCACTTCCTCCACTTCCTCCACTTCTTCCACTTCGTTCCCATCGTCAACTTCCTCCACCTCCTCCACTTCATCAACTTCGTCCACTTCTTCAACTTTCTCCACATCGTCTAGTTCGTCCACTTCCTACACATCCTCCACTTCCTCCACTTCCTCCCCTCCATCCACTTCCTCCACTTCAACCACTTCGTCCACTTCCTCCACTTCGTCCTCTTCGTCAACTTCCTCCACTTCCTCCACTTCGTGCACTTCCTCAACTTCCTTAACATCATCCACTTCGTCTACTTCCTCCACTTCGTCCCCTTCGTCAACTTCGTCCACTTCCTCCCCTTCATCCACTTCGTCCACTTCGTCCATTTCGACCCCTTTGTCCAGTTCGTCCACTTCTTCCACTTCGTCCACTTCCTCAACTTCGTCATCGTCCACTTCGAACACTTCGTCCACTTCCTCCATTTCCTCCACCTCCTCCACTTCCTCCACTTCTTCCACTTCGTCCATTTCGTCCACTTCGTTCACTTCGACCACTTCATCAACTTCGTCCTTTTCCTCCACTTCCTCCACTTTGTCTACTTCCTCCACTTCCTCCACTTCCTCCACTTCGTCTAATTCCTCCACTTCGTCCACTTCCTCAACTTCCTCATCTCCCTCCACTTTCTCCACTTCTTCCACTTCCTCCATTTCCTTCACTTCCTCCACTTCCTCCTTTTCGTCTACTTCCTCCACTTCCTCCACTTCCTCCACTTCCTCTACTTCCTCCACTTCGTCCCACTCGTCCACTTCGTCCACTTCCTCAACTTCCTCCACTTCCTCTACTTCCTCCATTTCCTCCAATTCCTCCACTTCCTCCAGTTCCTCCACTTCGTCCACTTCATCAACTTCGTCCACTTCAACTTCCACCACGGCTTTCACTTCGTCTAGTTCGTCCACTTCGTCCACTTCGACCACTTCGTGCACTGCGTCCACTTCCTCCACTTCCTTCACTTGCTCCACTTCGTCACCTTCGTCCACTTTGTCAACTTCCTCCACTTCAACCACTTCGTCGATTTCGTCCACTTCCTCCACTGATTCCGCTTCGTCAACTTCCTCCACTTTGTCCACTTCGTCCACTTCGCCTACTTCGTCAACTTCGTCCACTTCGACCACTTCCTCCTTTTCCTCCACTTCCTTCACTTCGGCCACTTCGTGCACTTCCTCCACTTTTTCCCCTTCGTCAACTTCGTCCACTTCCTCCACTTCGTCCTCTTGTTCCACTTCCTCCACTTCTTCCACTTCGTCCACTTCGACCACTTCCTCCAATTACTTCATTTCTTCCACTTCGTGCACTTCGTACACTTCCTCCACTTCCTCCATTTCGTCCAATTCGTCCACTACGTCTACTTCGTTAGCTTCGTCCACTTCAACCACTCCGTCCACTTCGTCCACTTCCTCTACTTCTTCCACTTCCTCCACTACGTCCACTTCGTCCACTTCGTCTACTTCCACCACTTCCTCAACTTTGTCCACTTCGTCAACTTTCTCCACTTCCTCCACTTCTTCCACTTCGTCCAATTCGTCTACTTCCTCCACTTCTTCCACTTCGTCAACTTCCTCCACTTTGACCACTTCGTCCACTTCCTCCATTTCCTCCACTTCGTCCACTTCGTGCACTTCTTCAACTTCTTCCACTTCCTCTACTTCCTCCACTTCCTTCACTTGCTCCACTTCGTACACTTCGTCCACTTCGTCAACTTCCTCCACTTCCTCCACTTCGTCCAATTCGTCAACTTCCTCCACTTCATCCAGCTCCTCCACTTCGTCCACTTCGTCCACTTCGTCAACTTCCTCCACCTCGTCTACTTCCTCCACTTCCTCCACTTCGTCAACTTCCTCCACTTCCTCCACTTCCTCCACATCGTCCACTTCCTACACTTCCTCAACTTCGTCCACTTCGTCCACTTCCTCCACTTCTTCAACTTCCTGCACTTCCTCCATTTCCTCCATTTCGTCCAATTCGTCCACTGCGTCCACTTCGTCAGCTTCTTCCACTTCGTCCACTTCATCCACTTCGTCCACTTCCTCCATTTCCTCCACTTCCTCCGCTTCGTCCACTTCTTCAACTTCTACCACTTCCTCCACGTCCTCCACTTCCTTCACTTGCTCCACTTCGTCCACTTCCTCGACTTCCTCCACTCCATCCATTTCGTCAACTTCGTCCACTTCGTCTAGTTCCTCCACTTCGTCAACTTCCTCCAGTTCGTCTACTTCCTCCACTTCTTCCGCTTCCTCCACTTCCTCTACTTCGTCAACTTCGTCAACTTCTTCCACTTGTTCAACTTCTTCCACTTCCTCCACTTCTTCCACTTCGTCCACGTCGACTACTTCGTCCACTTCGTCCACTTCGTCCCCTTCGTCAACTTCGTCCACTTCCTCCCGTTCATCCACTTCGTCCACTTTGTCCATTTCGACCCCTTCGTCCGGTTCGACCACTTCTTCCACTTCGTCCACTTCCTCAACGTCGTCGTCGTCGTCCACTTCGAACACTTCGTCCACTTCCTCCATTTCCTCCACCTCCTCCACTTCCTCTACTTCTTCCACTTCGTCCATTTCGTCCACTTCGACCACTTCGTCAACTTCGTCCTTTTCCTCCACTTCCTCCACTTTGTCCACTTCGTCCACTTTCTCCACTTCGCCCACTTCGTCAACTTCGTCCACTACGTCCACTTCGACCACTTCCTCCACTTCCTCCATTTCCTCCACTTCCTCCACTTCCCTCACTTCATCCACTTTGTCCCCTTCGTCAACTTCGTCCACTTCCTCCACTTCGTCCACTTTGCCCACTTCTTGCACTTCTTCCACTTCGTCCACTTCTTCCACTTCGTCCACTTCCTCCACTTCGTCCACTTCGTGCACTTCCGCAACTTCCTTCACTTCCTTAACATCGTCCACTTCGTCTACTTCATCCACTTCCTCCACTTCCTCAACTTCCTCCATTTCCTACACTTCCTCCACTTCCTCAACTACCTCCACTTCGTCCACTTCGTCCACTTCGTCCACATCCTCCACTTCTTCCACTTCGTTCCCATCGTCAACTTCCTCCACCTCCTCCACTTCATCAACTTCGTCCACTTCTTCAACTTTCTCCACATCGTCTAGTTCGTCCACTTCCTACACATCCTCCACTTCCTCCACTTCCTCCCCTCCATCCACTTCCTCCACTTCAACCACTTCGTCCACTTCCTCCACTTCGTCCTCTTCGTCAACTTCCTCCACTTCCTCCACTTCGTGCACTTCCTCAACTTCCTTCACTTCCTTAACATCGTCCACTTCGTCTACTTCCTCCACTTCGTCCCCTTCGTCAACTTCGTCCACTTCCTCCCCTTCATCCACTTCGTCCACTTCGTCCATTTCGACCCCTTTGTCCGGTTCGTCCACTTCTTCCACTTCGTCCACTTCCTCAACTTCGTCATCGTCCACTTCGAACACTTCGTCCACTTCCTCCATTTCCTCCACCTCCTCCACTTCCTCCACTTCTTCCACTTCGTCCATTTCGTCCACTTCGTTCACTTCGACCACTTCATCAACTTCGTCCTTTTCCTCCACTTCCTCCACTTTGTCCACTTCGTCCACTTTCTCCACTTCGCCCACTTCGTCAAGTTCGTCCACTACGTCCACTTCGACCACTTCCTCCACTTCCTCCATTTCCTCCACTTCCTCCACGTCGTCCATTTCGTCGACTTCATCCACTTCCTCCACTTCCTACACTTCCTCCACGTCCTCCTCTCCATCCACTTCCTCCACTTCGTCCACTTCCTCCATTTCCTCCACTTCCTCCACTTCCCCCTCTCCATCCACTTCCTCCACTTCGACCACTTCCTCCACTTCCTCCACTTCATCCTCTTCGTCAACTTCCTCCACTTCCTCCACTTCGTGCACTTCCTCAACTTCCATCACTTCGTTAACATCGTCCACTTCGTCTACTTCCTCCACTTCGTCCACTTCCTCCACTTCCTCAACTTCCTCCATTTCCTAAACTTCCTCCACTTCCTCAACTACTTCCACTTCGTCCACTTCCTCCACTTCCTCCACTTCTTCCACTTCGTCCCCTTCGTCAACTTCCGCCACTTCATCAACTTCTTGAACTTCCTCGACATCGTCTAGTTCGTCCACTTCCTCCACGTCGCCCATTTCGTCGACTTCGTCCACTTCCTCCACTTCCTACACATCCTCCACTTCCTACACATCCTCCACTTCCTCCACTTCCTCCTCTCCATCCACTTCCTCCACTTCGACCACTTCGTCCCCTTCCTCCACTTCGTCCTCTTCGTCAACTTCCTCCACTTCCTCCACTTCGTGCACTTCCTCAACTTCCTCCACTTCCTCAACCTCCTCCACTTCCTCCACTTCCTCCACTTCCTGCACTTCCTCAACTTCCTCCACTTCCTCCTCTTCATCCGCTTCCTTCACTTCGTCCACTACGTCCACTTCCTCCACTTCGTCCACTACGTCCACTTCCTCCACTTCGTCAACTACGTCCACTTCCTCCACTTCGTCAACTTCGTCCACTTCCTCCACTTCGTCCACTTCCTCCACTTCCGCAACTTCCTCCACTTCTTCTACTTCGTCAGCTTCGTCCACGTCCTCCACTCCCTCCACTTCGTCTACTTCCTCATCATTGTGCACTTCGTCCTCTTCGTCAACTTCCTCCACTTCCTCAACTTCCTCCATTTCCTACACTTCCTCCACTTCCTCAACTACCTCTACTTCGTCTACTTCCTCCACTTCTTCCACTTCGTCCCCTTCGTCCACATCCTCCACTCCCTCCACTTCCTCCACTTCCTCCACTTCCTCCACTTCGTCAACTTCGTCAACTTCGTCCCCTTCCTCCACTTCCTCAACTTCGTCCACTTCCTACACTTTGTCCACTTGTCCACTTCCTCTACTTCTTCCTCTTCGTCCACTTCTTCAACTTCGTCCACTTCCTCCACATCGTCCACTTCATCCAGTTCGTCCACTTCCTCCAATTCGTCCACTTCGTCACTTCTTCAACTTCGTCCACTTCCTCCTCTTCGTCCACTTCCTCCACTTCCTCCACTTCGTCCACTTCCTCCACTTCCTCCACTTCCTCTACTTCATCTATTTCGTCCACTTGGTCACTTTGTCCACTTCTTCAACTTCGTCCACTTCCTCCTATTCGTCCACTTCCTCCACTTCGTCCACTTCCTCCACTTCATCCATTTCTTCAACTTCCTCCACTTCCTCCACTTCCTCCATGTCGTCCACTTCATCCAGTTCGTCCACTTCCTCCAATTCGTAACTTTCTTCAACTTCGTCCACTTCCTCCTCTTCATCCACTTCGTCCACTTCCTCTACTTCATCTACTTCGCATTGCCACTTCGTCAACTTCCTCCACTTCCTCCACTTCCTCCACTTCCTCCACTTTGTCCACTTCCTCCACTTCCTCCACTTTCTCCCCTTCCTCAACTTCCTCAACTTCCTCAACTTTGTCCAGTTCCTCTACTTCCTCCAGTTCCTCCACTTCCTCCATTTCTTCCACTTCGTCCACTTCCTCCACTCCCTCCACTTCGTCCTTTTCCTCCACTCCCTCCACTTCGTCCACTTCGTCAATTTCTTGCCCTTTCTCCACTTCCTCAACTTCGTCCACTTCCTACACTTCCTCCACTTCGTCCACTTTCTCCACTATGTCCACTTCGTCTTCTTCGTCGACTTGTTCCACTTCTTCAAATTCATCCACTTGCTCCAGTTCGTCCACTCCGTCCACTTCCTCCACTTTGACCCGTTCGTCCACTTCCTTCAATTCGTCCACTTCGTCAACTACATCCACTTCTTCAACTTCGTCCACTTCATCCATTTCGTCCATTTCGTCCACTTCCTCCTGTTCCTCAACTTGCTCCATTTCCTCCAGTTCGTCCACTTCCTCCACTTCTTCCACTTCCTCAACTTCCTCAACTTCTTCCCCTTCCTCAACTTCCTCCACTTCCTCCATTTCCTCCACTTCCTCCACTTCCTCCACTTCGTCCACTTCCTCACTTCCTCCACTTCCTCCTCTTCGTCAACTTCCTCAACTTCGTCCCCTTTCACAATTTCCTCCATTTCCTCCACTTCCTCCACTTCGTCCACCTCCTCCACTTCCTCCACTTCGTCAACTTCCTCCACTTCCTCCTCTTCGTCGACCTCGTCAACTCCGTCCACTTCCTCCACTTCGTCAACTTCGTCCACTTCCTCCACTTCCTCCTCTTCGTCCACTTCCTCCACTTCCTCCTCTTCGTCAACTTCCTCCTCTTCCTCCAGTTCGTCCACTTGCTCAACTTCCTCCACTTCCTCGACTTACTCCACTTCCTCCACTTCGTCAACTTCCTCCACTTCCTCCCCTTCCTCCGCTTCCTCCATTTCATCCATTTCCTCCACTCCGTCCACTTCCTCCACTTCGTCACCTTCGTCAACTTCCTCTACTTCCTCCACTTCCTCCAGTTCCTCCACTTCGTCTACTTCCTCCACTTCCAACACTTCCTCAACTTCGTCCACTTCCTCCTCTTCGTCTACTTCGTCCACATCGTCCACTTCGTCAACTTCCTCCACTTCCTCCACTTCGTCCACTTCGTGTACTTCCTCCACTTCCTTCGCTTCGTCCACTTCGTCCACTTCCTCCACTTCCTTCACTTCCACCACTTCGTCTACTTCCTCCACTTCCTCCGCTTCGTCCACTTCGTCCAGTTCCTCTACTTCCTCCACTTCCTCCACTTCCTTCACTTCCACCACTTCCACCACTTTGTCCACTTCCTCGAGTTCGTCCTCTTCGTCAACTTCCTCCACTTCATCCACTTCGTGCACTTCCTCAACTTCCTTTACTTCCTCCACTTCCTCTACTCCCTCCATTTCCTCCACTTCCCCCACTTCCTACAGTTCCTCCACTTCCTCCACTTCCTCCACTTCCTCAACTTCCTCCACTTCGTCCACTTCCTGCTCTTCCCCCGCTTCTTCCACTTCCTCCACTTCTTTATAGTTGTCCACTTCTTCCACTTCTTCAACTTTGTCCGCTTCCTTCACATCCTCCAGTTCGTCCAATTCCTCCACTTTGTTCACTTTGTCCACTTCATCCACCTCCTCCACTTCGTCCCCTTCCTCCACTTCGTCCCCTTCGTCGACTTCCTCCACTTCGTCCACCTCGTCATCTTCCTGCACTTGGGCCACTTCGACCACTTCGTCCACTTCCTGCACTTCGTCCACTTCGTCCTCTTCATCTAGTTCAATGACTTCGTCAACTTCTTCCACTTCTTCAACTCCCTCCACTTCCTCCACTTCTTCCACTTTGTACACTTCATCCAGTTCGTCGACTTCATCCACTTCGTCCTCTTCGTCCAATCGTCAACTTCGTCCACTTCCTCCACTTCCCCCACTTCCTCCACTTCGTCCACTTCCTACAGTTCCTCCAGTTCGTCCACTTCTTCCACTTCGTCAACTTCGTCCACTTCATCCACTTCTTGCACTTCTTCCACTTCGTCAACTTCGTCCACTTCCTCCACTTCCTACACTTCCTACACTTCAGCCACTTCGTCCACTTCTTCCACTTCGTCAATTTCCTCCACTTCTTCCACTTCGTCAACTTTGTCCACTTCCTCCACTTCGTCAACTTTGTCCACTTCGTCCACTTCGTCCACTTCTTCAACTTCCTCTACTTCTTCCACTACGTCCACTTCCTCCAATTCGTCCTTTTCGTCAACTTCGTCCACTTCTTCAACTTCCTCCACTTCGTCAACTTCATCCACTTCCTCCACTTCGTCCACTTCCTCCGCTTCCTCCACTGCGTCCACTTCATGCACTTCACTTCTGTACTTCGCCAACTTCGTTCACTTCTTCAACTTCCTCCACTTCGTCCACTTAGTCCACTTCGTTCACTTTGTCTACTTCTTCCACTTCGTCCACTTTGTCAACTTCATCCACTTCGTCGACTTCGTCCACATCGTCAACTTCCTCCACTTCGTCAACTTCGTCCACTTCCTCCACTTCGTCTACTGATTCAATGAAAAAGGGTTTCCTTCGGCTTGCCACCGATTTAGAGTTTCTACTTATTGCATACTGTCTCGATGGTTCCCCTCTTTACCAATCAGTACATTCCCCTATCTCTAAAGGGCTGCTTTAGCTCCTCAATTCGAGAAAGGAAGACTCGTACCTGTTGCTGACTGGGAGTTTCCTATTGTTGCCTATTACTTGAATGGCACCCCTCTATGAGATGAGAGGGCAGACTAAAGATGAATCAGGGGTGGGACGCGATTGTGACGACTGTGTTTGGGGCAGATTAACAGAGGAAGAACCAAAAAGCAGAAGAAGTCCAGAAAATCCTAGAAGAAAGAGCAGGTTCTGAAGAAGCAGCAGCGCCCGACCAGTCCGAGTTGACACATATGATGAGGGAGTTAGAACAGCTCAAAGGACAAATGAAGATGATGGAGCAACTAATGACAGCTATGGTATCCTCCAGGGGAATAGAGCCTTCGTCTACTTCCTCCACTTCGTCCATTTCGTCAACTTCATCCACATTGTCCACTTCCTCCACTTCCTCCACTTCGTCCACTTCGTCAACTTCCTCCACTTCCTCCACTTCCTCCACTTCTTCCACTTCGTCAACTTCGTCCACTTGTTAAACTTCCTCCACTTCTTCCACTTAACCCACTTCCTTCACTTCGTCAGCTTCCTCCACTTCGTCCCCTTCCTCGACTTCATCCACTTCGTCCACTTCGTGCTCTTCATCCACTTCATCAACTTCGTCGACTTCCTCCACTTCGTCCACTTCGTCCCTTCCTCCACTTCCCCCATTTCCTCCACTTCGTCCACTTCCTCCACTTCGTCCACCTCCTACACTTCCTCCACTTCATCCATTTCTTCCACTTCGTCAACTTCGTCCACTTCCTCCACTTCTTCCACGTCGTCAACTTCGTCCACTTCGTCCACTTCCTCCACTTCCTACACTTCCTACACTTACGCCACTTCATCCACTTCTTCCACTTCGTCAACTTCCTCCACTTCCTCCACTTCTTCCACTTCGTCCACTTCCTCCACTTCGTCAACTTCGTCCACTTCTTCAACTTCCTCTGCTTCTTCCACTTCGTCAACTTCCTCCAATTCGTCCACTTCGTCAACTTCGTCCACTTCTTCAACTTCCTCCACTTCGTCCACTTCGTCCACTTCATCCACTTCGTCCACTTCGTCCACTTCGTCAACTTCGTCCAGTTCCTCCACTTCTCTACTTCGTCAACTTCCTCCACTTTGTCAACTTCATCCACTTCGTGCACATCGTCAACTTCGTCCACTTCCTCCATTTCGTCAACTTCGTCCACTTCCTCCACTTGGTGTACTTCCTCCAAATCGTGCACTTCGTCAACCTCGTCCACTTCGTCAATTTCCTCCACTTCCTCCACTTCCTCCACTTCAACTTCGTCCACTTCGTCCACTTCGTCCACTTCGTCCACTTCGTCCACTTCGTCCACTTCGTCCACTTCGTCCACTTCGTCAACTTCGTCCACTTCCTCCACTTCGCCCACTTCCTCCACTTGGTGTACTTCCTCCACATCGTGCACTTCGTCAACTTCCTCCACTTCCTCCACTTCCTTCACTTCCTCCACATCGTCCACTTCCTACACTTCCTCCACTACCTCCACTTCTTCCACTTTGTCCACTTCGTCCACTTCCCCCACTCCCTCCACTTCCTCCTCTTCGTCCAGTTCCTCCACTTCGTCCACTTCATCAACTTCCTCCACTTCTTCAACTTCCTCGACTTTGTCCACTTCGTCCACTTCCTCCACTTCTGTACTTCGTCAACTTTTTTCACTTCTTCAACTTCCTCCACTTCGTCCACTTAGTCCACTTCGTCCACTTTGTCTACTTCGTCAACTTCGTCCACTTCGTCCACTTCGCCCACTTTGTCAACTTCATCCACATCGTTGACTTCGTCCACATCGTCAACTTCGTCCACTTCCTCCACTTCGTGTACTTCCTCCATATCGTGCACTTCGTCAACTTTGTCAACTTCCTCCACTTCCTACACTTCCTCCACTTCCTCCACTTCGTCCACTTGTCCAACTTCCTCCACTTCCTCCACTGCCTCCACTTCCTCCACTTCTTCCTCTTCGTCCAGTTCATCCACTTTGAGCACTTTGTCCACTTCCTCCACTTCCTCTACTTCTTTCACTTGCTCCACTTCGTCCCCTTCGTCCCCTTCGTCCACTTTGTCAACTTCCTCCACTTCGTCAACTTCCTCCACTTCGTCAACTTCCTCAACTTTCAGCACTTTGTCCACTTCGTCCACTTCGACCACTTCGTCGACTTCCTCCATTTCCTCCACTTCGTCCACTTCTTCAACTTCCTCGACTTCCTCCACTTCCTTTACTTCCTCCACTTCGTCCACTTCGTCAACTTCGTCCACTTCGACCACTTCGTCCACTTCCTCAATTTCCTCCACATCCTCCACTTCGTCCACTTCCTCCACTTGTTCAACTTCCTCCACTTCCTCCACTTCCTCCACTTTATCCACTTCATCCACTTCATCCACTTCGTCCACTTCTTCAACTTCCTCCACTTCCTCCACTTCCTCTACTTCCTCCACTTCGTCCAGTTCATCCACTTTGAGCACTTCGTCCACTTCGTCCACTTCCTCTACGTCTTTCACTTGCTCCACTTCGTCCACTTCGTCCACTTCGTCCACTTCGTCAACTTCCTCCACTTCGTCAACTTCCTCCACTTCGTCAACTTCCTGCACTTTGTCCACTTCGTCCACTTCGACAACTTTGTCCACTTCCTTCATTTCCTCCACTTCGTCCACTTCGTCCACTTTGACCACTTCGTCCACTTCGTCCACTCCCTCCATTTCCTCCACATCCTCCACTTCGTCCACTTCCTCCACTTGTTCAACTTCCTCCACTGTTCCACTTCCTCCACTTTGTCCTCTTCGTCCACTTACTCAACTTCGTCCACTTCCACCACTTCGTCCCCTTCGTCCCCTTCGTCCACTTCTTCCAATTTGTCCACTTCGTCCACTTTGTCCACTTCGGCAACTTCCTCCACTTCCTCCACCTCCCCCACTTCGTCCACTTCCTCAATTTCCTCAACTTCCTCCACTTCGTCCACTTCCCCCACTTCGTCCACTTCCTCCACTTCCTCCTCTTCGTCCACTTCGTCCACTTCGTCCACTTCGTCTACTTCCTCCCCTTCCTCCACTTCCTCCACTTTGTCCACTTCTTCAACTTCCTCCACTTCCTTTACTTCCTCCACTACCTCCACTTCTTCCACTTCGTCCACTTTTTCCATTTCCTCCACTTCCTCCACTTCCTCCACTTCCTCCACTTCCTCCACTTCTTCCACTTCGTCCACTTTGTCCATTTCGTCCACTTCCTCCACTTCCTCAACTTCGTCCACATCGTCCACTTCGTCCACTTTCTTTGTCTAATTCTTCTACTTCCTCCCCGTTCTCAAATTCGTCCACTTCCTCCACTTCGTCCACCTCCCCACTTCGTCCACCTCCCCACTTCGTCCACTTCCTCCACTTCGTCCAGTTCTTCCACTTCGTCCACTTCTTCCACCTCGTCCAATTCGTCCACTTCGTCAATTTCGTCCACTTCGTCGACTTTGACCACTTCGTCCACTTCATCAACTTCTTCCACTTCCTCCACTACCTCCACTTCTTCCACTTCGTCCACTTCGTTCATTTCCTCCACTTCCTCCACTTCCTCCACTTCTTCCACTTCATCCACTTCGTCTACTTCGTCCACTTCGTCCACTTCGTCCACTTCGTCCCCTTCGTCCACTGCGTCCACTTCGTCCCCTTCGTCAACTTCATCCACTTCCTCCACTTCGTCCACTTCGTCCCTTTCCTCCACATCGTCCACTTTGTCCCTTTCCTCGACATCGTCCACTTCGTCCAATTCGTCCACTTCTTCAACTTCTTCCACTTCCTCCACTTCCTCCACTTCGTCCACTTCGTCAACTTAGTCCACTTCCTCAACTTCCTCCACTACCTCCACTTCTTCCACTTCGTCCACTTCGTCCACTTCGTCCATTTCCTCCACTTCCTCCACTTCTTCCACTTCTTCCACTTCGTCTACTTCGACCACTTCGTCGACTTCGTCTACTTCGTCCCCTTCGTCAATTGCGTCCACTTCGTCCCCTTCGTCCGCTGCGTCCACTTCGTCCCCTTCGTCAACTTCATCCACTTCCTCCACTTCGTCCACTTCGTCCACTTCGTCCCTTTCCTCCACGTCGTCCACTTCGTCCAATTCGTCCACTTCTTCAACTTCTTCCACTTCCTCCACTTCCTCCACTTCCTTCACTTGCTCCACTTCATCCCCTTCGTCCACTTCATCCGCTTCCTCAACTTCCTCCATTTCGTCCACTTCCTCCACTGCGTCCACTTCTTCAAGTTCCTCCATTTCCTCCACTTCCTCGACTTCCTCCACTTTGTCCACTTCGTCCACTTCATCAACTTCTTCAACTTCCTCAATTTCCTCCACTTCCTGCACTTCCTCCACTTCCTCCACTTCGTCCCCTTCGTCCACCTCGTCTACTTCGTCAACTTCCTCCACTTCCTCCACTTCGTCAACTTCCTCCACTTCCTCCGCTTCGTCAACTTCCTCCACTTCTTCCACTTCGTCCACTTCGTAACCTTCGTCCACTTCTTCCACTTAGTCCACTTCGTCCACTTCCTCCAGTTCGTCCACTTCGTTAACATCGTCAACTTCGTCCACATCGTCCACTACCTCCACTTCATCCACTTCGTCCACTTCGTCCACTTCGTGCATTTCCTCCACTTCCTCCACTTCCTCCACCTCCTCCACTTCTTCCACCTCTTCCACTTCGTCTACTTCGTTCACTTCGTCCACTTCGTCCACTGTAACCACTTAGTCCCCTTCGTCCCCTTCGTCAACTTCCTCCATTTCCTCCACTTCGTCCACTTCGTCCAATTCGTCAACTTCCTCCACTTCCTCCACTTCGTCCCCTTCGTCCTCTTTGTCCCCTTCGTCCATTTCGTATACTTCGCCCACTATATCCACTTCGTCAACTTCCTCCACATCCTCCACTTCGTCAACTTCCTCCACTTCTTCCACCTCCTCCACTTCGTCCACTTCCTCAACTTCCTAAACTTCCTCAACTTCCTCCGCTTCCTCCACTTCCTCTACTTCTTCCACTTCCTCCTCCACTTCGTCCACTTCTTCAACTTCCTCCACTTCGTCCCCTTCGTCCTTTTCGTCCCCTTCGTCCCCTTCGTCCACTTCGTCAACTTCCTCCACTTCCTCCACTTCGTCACCTTCCTCCACTGCTTCCACCTCCTCCACTTCATCCGCTTCCTCAACTTCCTCAACCTCCTCCACTTCACTTCCTCCACTTCGTCCACTTCGTCCACTTCGTCAACTTCGCCACTTCCTCCACTTCGACTACTTCCTCCACTTCCTCCACTTCCTCCATTTCGTCCACTTCCTCCACTTCCTCCATTTCCTCCACTTCCTCCACTTTCCCCACTTCGTCCACTTCTTCAACTTCCTCCACTTTGTCCCCTTCGTCCCCTTCGTCCCCATCGTCCAATTCGTCCACTTCGTCATCTTCCTCCACTTCGTCAACTTCCTCCACTTCTTCCACCGCCTCCACTTCGTCCACTTCCTCAACTTCCTCAACTTCCTCCACTTCCTCCACTTCCTCCACTTCGTCAACTTCGTCAACTTCCTCAATTTCCTCCACTTCCTCCACTTCCTCCACTTCTTCCACTTCTTCCCCTTCGTCCACTTCGTTCAGTTCGTCCACTTCGTCCACTTTGACTACTTCGTCCCCTTCGTCCCCTTCGTCCCCTTCGTCTACTTCGTCCCCTTCGTCAACTTCGTCCACTTCGTCCCCTTTGTCAACTTCCTCCACTTCGTCCACTTTGACCATTTCCTCCACATCGTCCACTTCGTCCAATTCGTCCACTTCTTCAACTTCCTCTACTTCCTTCAGTTGCTCTAATTCGTCCCCATTGTCCACTTCGTCCACTTCCTCCATTCCCTCAACTTCCTCCACTTCCTCAACCTCATCCATTTCCTCCACTTCTTCCACTTCGTCCACTTCCTCCACTTCCTCCACTTCCTCCACTTCGTCCTCTTCGTCCTCTTCGTCCACTTCCTCCACTTCCATCACTTCCTCCACTTCGTCCACTTCGTCCCATTCGTCCCCTTCGTCCACTTCGTCCAATTCGTCCACTTCGTCCACTTCATCAACTTCCTCTACTTCCTCCACTTCCTCCACTTCGTCAACTTCCTCCACTTCTTCCACCACCTCCACTTCGTCCACTTCCTCAGCTTCCTAAACTTCATCCACTTCCTCCACTTCGTTCGCTTCGTCCCCTTCGTCCCCTTCGCCTACTTCGTCCCCTTCGTCAACTTCGTCCACTTCGTCCCCTTTATCAACTTCCTCCACTTCGTCCACTTTGACCATTTCCTCCACATCGTCCACTTCGTCCAATTCGTCCACTTCTTCAACTTCCTCTACTTCCTTCAGTTGCTCTAATTCGCCCCCATTGTCCACTTCGTCCACTTCCTCCATTCCCTCAACTTCCTCCACTTCCTCAACCTCATCCATTTCCTCCACTTCTTCTACTTCGTCCACTTCCTCCACTTCGTCCACTTCCTCCACTTCGTCCTCTTCGTCCACTTCCTCCACTTCCATGACTTCCTCCACTTCCTCCACTTCGTCCCATTCGTCCCCTTCGTCCACTTCGTCCACTTCATCAACTTCCTCTACTTCCTCCACTTCCTCCACTTCGTCAACTTCCTCCACTTCTTCCACCACCTCCACTACGTCCACTTCCTCAGCTTCCTAAACTTCATCCACTTCCTCCACTTCGTTCGCTTCGTCCCCTTCGTCCCCTTCGTCTACTTCGTCCCCTTCGTCAACTTCATCCACTTCGTCCCCTTTGTCAACTTCCTCCACTTCGTCCACTTTGACCATTTCCTCCACATCGTCTAATTCGTCCACTTCTTCAACTTCCTCTACTTCCTTCAGTTGCTCTAATTCGTCCCCATTGTCCACTTCGTCCACTTCCTCCATTCCCTCAACTTCCTCCACTTCCTCAACCTCATCCATTTCCTCGACTTCTTCCACTTCGTCCACTTCCTCCACTTCGTCCTCTTCGTCCACTTCCTCCACTTCCATCACTTCCTCCACTTCGTCCACTTCGTCCCATTCGTCCCCTTCGTCCACTTCGTCCAATTCGTCCACTTCGTCCACTTCATCAACTTCCTCTACTTCCTCCACTTCCTCCACTTCGTCAACTTCCTCCACTTCTTCCACCACCTCCACTTCGTCCACTTCCTCAGCTTCCTAAACTTCATCCACTTCCTCCACTTCGTTCGCTTCCTCAACTTGCTCCACTTCGTCTACTTCCTCCACTTCCTCCACTTCGTCCATTTCCTCCACTTCCTCCACTTCTTCAACTTTCTCCACTTCCTCCACTTCCTCCACGTCCTTCACTTCGTCGACTTCCTCCACTTGCTCCAGTTTCTCCACTTCGTCCCCTTCGTCCCCTTCGTCCACTTCGTCAGCTTCCTTTTCTTCCTCCACTACCTCCACTTTGTCAACTTCCTACACCTCTTCCACTTCCTTCACTTCGTCCACTTCCTCAATTTCCTCCACTTCCTCCACTTCCTCTACTTCCTCCACTTCCTCCATTTCCTCCACTTCGTCCCCTTCCTCCACTTCGTCTACTTCCTCCACTTCCTCCACTTCTTCATATTCGTCTACTTCTTCAATTTCCTCCACTTGCTCCAGTACCTCCACTTCTACCACTTCGTCCACTTCGTCCATTTCCTCCACTTCCTCCACCTCCTCCACGTCGTCCACTTCCTTAACTTCCTCAACTTCCTGCACTTCCTCATCTTCCTCCACTTCCTCCACTTCCTCCACTTCGTCCCCATCCTCCACTCCGTCCACTTCGTCTACTTCCTCTACTTCGACCACATCCTCCACTTCGTCAACTTCGTCCACTTCTTCAACTTCCTCCGCTTCCCCTACTTCCTCCACTTCGTCCACTTCGTCCAGTTCGCCCATATCGTCCACTTCGTCCAGTTCGCCCACTTTGTCCACTTCGTCCACTGCGTCCACTTCGTCCATTTCTCCACTTCGACCACTTCGTCCACTTCGTTCACTTCGGACACTTCCTCCACTTCCTCCACTTCCCCCACTTCGTCCACTTCTTTCACTTCCTCCACTCCCTCCACTTCGTCCCCTTCGTCAACTCCCTGTACTTCCTCCACTTCGTCCACTTCGACCACTTCCTCCACTTCCTCCACTCCCTCAAGTTCCTCCACCTCCTCGACTTCCTCTACTTCCTCCACTTCGTCAACTTCCTGCACTTCCTCCACTTCTTCCACTTCGTAAACTTCCTGCACTTCCTCCAGTTCCTCAACTTCCTTAACCTCGTCCAGTTCCTCCACTTCGTCCACTTCCTCAACTTACTCAACTTCGTCCACTTCGTCCACTTCCTCCATTTCCTCCACTTCCTCCACGTCCTCCACATCCTCAATTTCCTCCACTCCCTCCACTTCATCTACTTCCTCCACTTCTCTCCACTTCATCCACTTCATCAACTTCGTCCACTTCATCAACTTCGTCCACTTCGTCCACTTCCTCCACTACCTCCACTTCTTCCTCTTCGTCCACTTCGTGCCCTTCGTTCACTTCTACCACTTCTTCCACTTGGTCCACTTCGTACACTTCGTCTACTTCCTCCATTGCTTCCACTTCGTCCACTTGCTCCATTTCGACCACTTCGTCCACTTCCTCCATTTCCTCAACTTCCTCCACTTCCTCCACTTCCTCCACTTCCTCCACTTCTTCCACTTCGTCCACTTTGACCACTTCGTCCACTTCGACCACTTCGTCCACTTGCTCCAGTACCTCCACTTCGACCACTTTGACCACTTCGTCGACTTCGTCCATTTCATCCACTTCCTCCACGTCGTTCACTTCCTTAACTTCGTCAACTTCGTCAACTTCCTGCACTTCCTCATCTTCCTCCACTTCCTCCACTTCCTCGACTTCGTCCCCTTCCACCACTTCGTCCACTTCGTCCACTTCGTCCACTTCGTCCACTTCGTCCACTTCGTCCACTTCGTCTACTTCCTCCACTTCGACCACCTCTTCCACTTCGTCAACTTCGTCCACTTCTTCAACTTCCTCCGCTTCCCCCACTTCGTCCACTTCTTCCACTTCCTCCACTCCCTCCACTTCGTCCCCTTCGTCAATTTCCTCTACTTCCTCCACTTCTTCCACTTCCTCCACTCCCTCCACTTCGCCCACTTCGTCAACTTCCTCCCCTTCCTCCACATCTTCCACTTCGTCGACTTCGTCCACTTCTTCCACTTCGTCCACTTCCTCCATTTCGTCCCTTTCGTCAACTTCCTACACTTCATCCACTTCCTCCACTTCGTCCACATCGACCACTTCTTCAACTTCCTCCACTTCCTCCACTTCCTCCACTTCGTCCCCTTCTTCCACTTCGTCCACTTCGTCAAATTCCTCCACTTTTCCACTTCGTCAACTTCCTCCACTTCGTCAACTTCGTCCACTCTTTTCACTTCGGCCATTTTGTCCATTTTGTCCACTTCGTCCACTTCGTCAACTTCATCCTCTTCTTCCCCTTTGTCAATTTCGTCCACTTCCTCCACTTCGTCCACTACCTCAACTTCTCCACTTCGTCCCCTTCAACCACTTCGTCGACTTCCTCGATTTCGTCCACTTCTTCCACTTCGTCCACTTCGACCACTTCGTCAACTTCGTCCACTTCCTCCATTTCCTCCACTTCCTCCATTTCATCCACTTCCTCCACTTCGTCCACTTCTTCAACTTCCTCCACTTCGTCCACTTCTTCCACTTCCTCCACTTCCTCCACTTCCTCCACTTCCTTAACTTCTTCCACTTCCTCGACTTCGTCATCTTCGTCCACTTTGCCAACTTCGTAAACTTCGTCCACTTCGTCAACATTGTGAACTACGTCCACTTCGTCTACTTCTTAAACTTCCTCCACTTCCACCACTTCCTTTACTTGCTGCACTTCGTCCCCTTGTCAACTTCCTCCACTTCCTCAAGTTCCTCCACTTCGTCAACTTCCTCCACTTCGTCAACTTCCTCCACTTCGTCTACTTCCTCCACTTCCTCCACTTCATCCACTTCGTCCACTTCCTCAACTTCCTCCACTTCCTCCACTTCTTCCATTTCCTCCAATTCCTACACTTCCTCCACTTCGTCCACTTCATCCACTTCCTCCACTTCTTCCACTTCGTCCATTTCGTCCATTTCGTCCACTTCGACCACTTCGTCCACTTCGTCCACTTCCTCTACTTCCTCCACTTCCTCCACTTCGTCAACTTCGTCCACTTCCTCCACTTCGTCAACTTCGTCCACTTCATCCACTTCGTCCACTTCGTCCATTTCGACCCCTTTGTCCGGTTCGTCCACTTCTTCCACTTCGTCCACTTCATCCATTTGTCAACTTCGTCCTCGTCCACTTCGACCACTTTGTCCACTTCCTCCACCTCCTCCACTTCCTCCAGTTCCTCCACTTCGACCATTTCGTCCACTTCATTCACTTTGACCACTTCGTCAACTTCGTCCTTCTCCTCCACTTCCTCGACTTTGTCCACTTCGTCCACTTTCCCCACTTCGTCAACTTCGTCCGCTACGTCCACTTCGACCACTTCCTCCATTTCCTCCACTTCCTTCACTTCCCCCACTTCGTCCACTTCCTCCACTTCGTCCCCATCGTCAACTTCGTCCACTTCCTCCACTTCCTCCGCTTCTTGCACTTCGTCCACTTCTTCCACTTCGTCCACTTCCTCCACTTAGTCCACTTCGACCACTTCCTCCACTTCCTCCACTTCCTCCACTTAGTCCACTTCGACCACTTCGTCCATTTCCTCCACTTCCTCCACTTCCTTCACTTGCTCCACTTCGTCCCCTTCGTCGACTTCGTCCACTTCATCAACTTCCTCCACTTCCTTCACTTGCTCCACTTCGTCCGCTTCGTCCCCTTCGCACTGTGTCCACTTTTTCAACTTCCTCCACTTCCTCCACTTCGTCCCCTTCGTCCACTTCGTCCACTTCGTCCACTTCGTCAAATTCCTCCACTTCGTCCACTTCGTCCACTTTGTCAACGTCCTCCACTTCGTCAGCTTCATCCACTTCCTCCACTTCGTCAACTTCGGCCACTTCCTCCATTTCGTAAACTTCATCCTCTTCTTCCACTTCCTCCACTTCCTCCACTTCCTCCACTTCCTCCACTTCTTCAACTTCCTCCACTTCCTCTACTTCCTCCACTTCCTTCACCTTCTCCACTTCGTCAACTTCCTCCACTTCCTCCACTTCCTTCCGTTGCTCCCCTTCGTCCCCTTCGTCAACTTCGTCAACTTCGTCCACTTCATCAACTTTGTCCATTTCGTCCACTTCTTCCATTTCGTCCATTTCGTCAACTTCCTCCACTTCGTCCACTTCTTCCACTTCCTCTACTTCCACCACTTCCTCCACTTAGTCTTCTTCGTCCATTTCATCACCTTCGTGAACTTCGTCCACTTCTTCAACTTCCTCCACTTCCTCCACTTCCACCACTTCCTTCACTTGCTCCACTTCGTCCCCTTCGTCAACTTCCTCCCCTTCCTCCACTTCCTTAACTTCGTCAACTTCCTCCACTTCGTCCACTTCGTCAACTTCCTGCACTTCGTCTCCTTCCTCCACTTCGTCCATTTCGTCAACTTCGTCCTCTTCCTCCACCTCGTCCACATCCTCCACTTCGTCCACTTCTTCCACTCCGTCCACTTCTTCCACCTCCACCACTTCGTCCACTTCCTCCACTTCCTCCACTTCGTCCACTACGTTCACTTATTCAAGTTCCTCTACTTTCTCCACTTCGTCCACTTCGTCAACTTCCTCCACTTCCTCCATTTCCTCCACTTCTTCCACTTCGTCCACTTCATCCACTTCGTCCACTTCGTCCACTTCGTCCACTTCGTCAACTTCGTCCACTTTTTCCACTTCGTCCATTTCGTCCACTTCTTCCACATCGTCCATTTCGTCCACTTCCTCCACTTCGTCCACTTCGAGTAACTTCTCCACTTCGTCCACTTCCACCACTTCGTCCACTTCCTCCATTTCCTTCAATTCATCCACTTCCCCCACTTTGTCTACTTCCTCCACTTCGTCCACTTCGTCAACTTCCTCCACTTCCTCCATTTCCTCCACTTCTTCCACTTCGTCCACTTCATCCACTTCGTCCACTTCGTCCACTTCTTCCACTTCGTCCATTTCGTCCACTTCTTCCACTTCGTCCATTTCGTCCACTTCCTCCACTTCGTCCACTTCGTGTAACTTCTCCACTTCGTCCACTTCCACCACTTCGTCCACTTCCTCCATTTCCTTCAATTCATCCACTTGCTCCACTTTGTCTACTTCCTCCACTTCCTCCACTTCGTCCACTTCGTCCACTTCCTCCATTTCCTCCACTTCTTCCACTTCGTCCATTTCGTCCACTTCGTCCACTTTGACCACTTCGTCAACTTCGTCATTTTCCTCCACTTCGTCCACTTTGTCCACTTCCTCCTCCACTTCGTCCACTTCGCCCACTTCGTCAACTTCGACCACTTCGACCACTTCCTCCACTTCCTCCATTTCCTCCTCCACTTCCCCCACTTCCTCAACTTCGTCCCCATCGTCAACTTTGATCACTTCCTCCACTTCTTCCACTTCGTCCACTTCTTCCACTTCGTCCACTTAGTCCACTTCGACCACTTAGTCCACTTCCTCCACTTCCTCCACTTCGACCACTTCGACCATTTCGTCCACTTCCTTCACTTGCTCCACTTCGTCCGCTTCGTTCACTTCGTCGCCTTCGTCTGAGTCGTCCCCTTCGTATACTTTGTCCACTTCATCATATTCCTCCACTTCCTCCACTTCGTCCCCTTCGTCCACTTCGTCCACTTCGTCAAATTCCTCCACTTCCTCCACTTCGTCAACTTCCTCCACTTCGTCGACTCTTTTCACTTCGTCCATTTCGTCCACTTCGTCAACTTCACCCTCTTCTTCCCCTTCGTCCATTTCGTCCACTTACACCACTTTGTCAACTTCTTCAACTTCCTCGACTTCCTCCACTCCCTCCACTTCCTTCACCTTCTCCACTTCGTCCCCTTCGTCCGCTTCATCCACTACGTCAACTTCCTCCACTTCCTCTACTTTCGCCACTTCCTCTACTACCTTCCCTTGCTCCACCTCGTCCACTTCTTCTACTTCGTCCATTTCGACCACTTCTTCCACTTCGTCCATTTCGTCAACTTCCTCCACTTCGTCCACTTCTTCCACTTCCTCCACTTCCTTAACTTCGTCATCTTTGTCTAGTTTGTCAACTTCGTAAACTTCATCCACTTCGTCAACTTCGTGAACTGCGTCCACTTCGTCCACTTCTTAAACTTCGTCCACTTCCAACACTTCCTTTACTTTCTTCACTTCGTCTCCTTCGTCAACTTCCACCACTTCCTCCACTTTGTCCACTTCCTCCACTTCGTCTACTTCCTCTACTTCCTCCACTTCGTCCACTTCCTCAACTTCCTCATCTTCCTCCACTTCCCCCACTTCGTCCACTTCCTCCACTTCGTCCCCTTCGTCAACTTCATCCACTTCCTCCACTTCCCCCACATCGTCCACTTCCTCCACGTCGTCCCCATCGTCAACTTCGTCCAATTCCTCCAGTTCGTCCACTTCTTCCCCTTCGTCCACTTCTTCCACTTAGTCCACTTCGACCACTTCGTCCACTCCCTCCACCTCCTCCACTTCCTCCACTTCCTTCTCTTGCTCCACTTGGTCCCCTTCGTTCACATCGTCCGCTTCGTTCACTTCGTCTGCGTCGTCCCCTTCGTACACTTTGTCCACTTCTTCATTTTCCTCCACTTCCTCCACATCCTCCACTTCCTCCACATTGTCCGCTTCGTCCACTTCGTCCACTTCGTCAAATTCCTCCACTTCCTCCACTTCGTCAACTTCCTCCACTTCCTCTACTTCGTCCACTCTTTTCACTTCGTCCATTTCGTCCACTTCTTCCACTTCGTCAACTTCACCCTCTTCTTCCCCTTCGTCAACTTCATCAACTTTGTCCACTTTCTCCATTTCCTCCACTTCCTCGACTTCGTGCACTTCTTCCACTTCGTCAACTTCATTCACTTCCTCCTCTTCGTCCACTTCCTCCACTTCCTCCATTTCCTCCACTTCCTCCCCTTCCTCCACTTCGTCCACTTCTTCAACTTCCTCGACTTCCTCCATTTCCTCCACTTCCTCCACTTTGTCCACTTCTTAAACTTCCTTCACTTCCTCCACTTCCTCCACTTCCACCACTTCCTTTACTTGCTCCACTTCGTCCCCTTCGTCAACTTCCGCCACTTCCTCCACTTCATCAACTTCGTCCACTTCCTCCACTTCCTCCACTTCGTCCACATCCTCCACTTCGTCAACTTCCTCCACTTCGTTTACTTCCTCCACTTCCTCCACTTCCTCCACTTCCTCAACTTCCTCATCTTCCTCCACTTTCTCCACTTCTTCAATTTCCTCCAATTCCTCCACTTCCCCCACTTCCAACCTCTTTGTCTACTTCCTCCACTTCCTCCACTTCTTCCACTTCGTCCATTTCGTCCATTTCGTCCACTTCGACCACTTCCTCCACTTCCTCCACTTCCTCCACTTCCTCCACTTCCTCCACTTCCTCTACTTCCTCCACTTCGTCCCCCTCGTCCACTTCGTCCACTTCGTCAACTTCCTCCACTTCCTCCACTTTCTCCACTTACTCCACGTCGTCCACTTCCTCCACTTCGTCCACTTCGTCGACTTCCTCAACTTCCTCCACTTCCTCTACTTCCTCCATTTCTTCCAATTCCTCCACTTCCTCCATTTCGTTTATTTCCTCCACTTCGTCCACTTCGTCCACTTCATCAACTTTGTCCACTTCAACTTCCACCACTGCTTCCACTTCGTCTAGTTCGTCCACTTCGACCACTTCGTCCACTGCGTCCACTTCCTCCACTTCCTTCACTTGCTACACTTCGTCACCTTCGTCCACTTTGTCAACTTTCTCCACTTCAACCACTTCGTCCAATTCCTCCAATTCCTCCATTTCGTTTACTTCCTCCACTTCCTCCACTTCCTTCACTTGCTCCACTTCGTCACCTTCATCCACTTCGACCACTTCCTCCTTTTCCTCCACTTCCTTCACTTCGGCCACTTCGTCCACTTCCTCCACTTTGTCCCCTTCGTCAACTTCGTCCACTTCCTCCACTTCGTCCTCTTCTTCCACTTCGTCCACTTCTTCCACTTCGTCCACTTCGACCACTTCCTCCAATTCCTTCATTTCTTCCACTTCATGCACTTCGTACACTTCCTCCATTTCCTCCATTTCGTCCACTACGTCTACTTCGTTAGCTTCGTCCACTTCAACCACTCCGTCCACTTCGTCCACTTCCTCTACTTCTTCCACTGCCTCCACTAAGTCCAGTTCGTCCACTTCGTATACTTCCACCACTTCCTCAACTTTGTCTACTTCGTCAACTTTCTCCACTTCCTCCACTTCTTCCACTTCGTCCAATTCGTCTACTTCCTCCACTTCTTCAACTTCGTCAACTTCCTCCACTTTGATCACTTCGTCCACTTCCTCCATTTCCTCCACTTCGTCCACTTCGTGCACTTCTTCAACTTCTTCCACTTCCTCCACTTCCTTCACTTGCTCCACTTCGTCCACTTCGTCAACTTCCTCCACTTCCTCCACTTCGTCCATTTCGTCAACTTCCTCCACTTCGTCCAGCTCCTCCACTTCGTCCACTTCGTCAACTTCCTCTACTTCGTCAACTTCCTCCACTTCGTCAACTTCCTCCACTTCCTCCACTTCCTCCACATCGTCCACTTCCTACACTTCCTCAACTTCGTCCACTTCCTCCACTTCTTCAACTTCCTGCACTTCCTCCATTTCCTCCATTTCGTCCAATTCGTCCACTGTATCCACTTCGTCAGCTTCTTCCACTTCGTCCACTTCCTCCATTTCCTCCACTTCCTACACTTCGTCCACTTCTTCAACTTCTTCCACTTCCTCCACGTCCTCCACTTCCTGCACTTGCTCCACTTCGTCAACATCCTCCACTTCCTCCACTCCATCCATTTCGTCAACTTCGTCCACTTCGTCCAGTTCCTCCACTTCGTCCACTTCGTCAACTTCCTCCACTTCGTCTACTTCCTCCACTTCATGCGCTTCCTCCACCTCCTCCACTTCGTCAACTTCTTCCACTTGTTCAACTTCTTCCACTTCCTCCACTTTTTCCACTTCGTCCACGTCGACTACTTCGTCCACTTCCTCCACTTCCTCCACTTCGTCCCCTTCGTCAACTTCGTCCACTTCCTCCCCTTCATCCACTTCGTCCACTTCGTCCATTTCGACCCCTTCGTCCGGTTCGTCCACTTCTTCCACTTCGTCCACTTCCTCAACTTCGTCGTCGTCCACGTCTCCACTTCTTCTACTTCGTCCATTTCGTCCACTTCGTTCACTTCGACCACTTCGTCAACTTCGTCTTTTTCCTCCACTTCCTGCACTTTGTCCACTTTGTCCACTTTCTCTGCTTCGCCCACTTCGTCAACTTCGTCCACTACGTCCACTTCGACCACTTCCTCCACTTCCTCCACTTCCCCCACTTCGTCCCCTTCGTCAACTTCGTCCACTTCCTCCATTTCGTCCACTTTGTCCACTTCTTGCACTTCTTCCACTTCGTCCACTTCTTCCACTTCCTCCACTTCCTCCACTTAGTCCACTTCGACCACTTCCTCCACTTCCTTCACTTGGTCCATTTCGTCCCCTTCGTCCCCTTCGTCCACTTCATCAACTTCCTCCACTTCCTCCACTTCCTCCACTTCGTCCCCTTCGTCCACTTCGTCCACTTCGTCAAATTCCTCCACTTCGTCCACTTCGTCAACTTCCTCCACTTCGTCAGCTTCATCCACTTCCTCCACTTCGTCAACTTCGTCCACTTCCTCCACTTCGTCAACTTCATCCTCTTCTTCCACTTCCTCCATCTCCTCCACTTCCTCCACTTTGTCCACTTCTTACACTTCCTCCACTTCCTCTACTTCCTCCACTTCCTTCACCTTCTCCACTTCGTCCACTTCGTCAACTTCTTCCACTTCCTCCACTTCCGCCACTTCCTCCACTTCCTCCACTTCGTTCCCTTGCTCCACTTCGTCAACTTCGTCCACTTCTTCCACTTCGTCCATTTCGTCCACTGCGTCCATTTCGTCAACTTCCTCCACTGCGTGCATTTCTTCCACTTCCTCTACTTCCTCCACTTAGTCCTCGTCATCCACTTCTTTAACTTCCTCCACTTCCTCCACTTCCTCCACTTCCACCACTTCCTTCACTTGGTCCACTTCGTCCCCTTCGTCAACTTCCTCCACTTCCTACACTTCGTCAACTTCCTCCACTTCCTCCACTTTCTCCACTTCGTCCACTTCGCCAACTTCCTCCACTTCGTCCACTTTCTCCACTTCGTCCACTTCGTCAACATCCTCCACTTCGTCTCCTTCGTCCACTTCGTCAACTTCGTCCTCTTCCTACACCTCGTCCACATCATCCACTTCCTCCACTTCTTCCATTTCATCCACCTCGTCAATTTCGTCAACTTCGCCGACTTCGTCCACCTCGTCAATTTCGTCAACTTCGACCACTTCTTCCACTCTGTCCACTTCGTCCACTTCCTCCATTTCCTCCACTTCGTCCACTAGGTTCACTTCTTCAAGTTCCTCCACTTTCTCCACTTCCTTCACTTCCTCCACTTTGTCCCCTTCGTCCACTTTGTCAAACTCCTCCTCTTCGACCACTTCGTCAACTTCCTCTACTTCGTCCACTTCCTCCACTTCGTCAACTTCGCCCAATTCTTCTAGCTCGTCCATTTCGTCCACTTCGTCCACTTCGTCCACTTCGTCAACTTTGTCAACTTCGTCCACTTCTTCCACTTCGTCCATTTCGTCCACTTCTTCCACTTCGTCCATTTCGTCCACTTCCTCTACTTCCTCCATTTCCTCCACTTCCTCTACTTCCCCCACTTCGTCCACTACCTCCACTTCGTCCCCTTCGTCAACTTCGTCCACTTCCTCCACTTCCTCCACTTCTTCCACTTCGTCCTCTTCGTCCACTTAGTCCACTTCGACCACTTCCTCCACTTCCTTCACCTCATCCACTTCCTCCACTTCCTTCACTTCGTCCCCTTCGTCCACTTCGTCTGCTTTGTTCACTTCGTCGCCTTCGTCCACTTCGTCCCCTTCGTACACTTTGTCCACTTCTTCAACTTCCTTCACTTCCTACACTTCGTCCCCTTCGTCCACTTCGTCCAATTCCTCCACTTCCACCACTTCGTCCACTTCGTCAACTTCCTCCACTTCGTCAACTCTCTCCACTTCCTCCATTTCACTTCGTCCATTTTGTCCATTTCGTCCACTTCGTCAACTTCACCCTCTTCTTCCCCTTCGTCCATTTCGTCCACTTCCTGCACTTTGTCCACTTCGTCAACTTCTCCACTTCGTCCACTTCCACCACTTCGTCCACTTCCTCCATTTCCTCCAGTTCCTCGACTTCGTGCACTTCTTCCACTTCGTCCACTTCGTCCACTTCGTCAACTTCCTCCACTTCCTCCACTTCTTCCACTTCTTCAACTTCCTCGACTTCCTCCACTTCCTCCACTTCCGTCACCTTCTCCACTTCGTCCCCTTCGTCCGCTTCGTCCACTTCGTCAACTTCCTCTACTTCCTCCACTTCCGCCACTTCCTCGACTACCTTCCCTTGCTCCACTTCGTCCCCTTCGTCCGCTTCGTCCACTTCGTCAACTTCCTCTACTTCCTCCACTTCCGCCACTTCCTCCACTACCTTCCCTTGCTCCACTTCGTCCCCTTCGTCCACTTCGTCCACTTCGTCCACTTCTTCCATTTCCTCCACTTCCTTAACTTCCTCCACTTCCTCCATTTCGTCATCTTCGTCCACTTCGTCAACTTCGTAAACTTCGTCCACTTTGTCAACTTCGTGAACTGCGTCCAGTTCTTAAACTGCCTGCACTTCCTCCACTTCCACCACTTCCTTTACTTGCTCCAGTTCGTCCCCTTCGTCAACTTCCTCCACTTCCTCCACTTCCTCCACTTCCTCCACTTCCTCCACTTCGTCCACTTCGTCAACTTCCTCCACTTCGTCTACATCCTCCACTTCCTCCACTTCCTCAACCTCCTCATCTTCCTCCACTTCCTCCACTTCTTCCATTTGCTCAAATTCCTCCACTTCCTCCACTTCCTCCACTTCGTCTACTTGCTCCACTTGCTCCATTTCTTCCACTTCGTCCATTTCGTCCACTTCCTCCACTTCGTCCACTTCCTCCACTTCGTCCCCTTCGTCAACTTCGTCCCCTTCCTCCACTTAATCAACTTCGTCCACTTCGTCCATTTCGACCCCTTCGTCCGGTTCGTCCACTTCTTCCACTTCGTCCACTTCGTCAACTTCGTCCTCGTCCACTTCCTCCATTTCCTCCACCTCCTCCAATTCCTCCACTTCGTGCACTTCTTCCACTTCTTCAACTTCGTCCACTTCCTCCACTTCCTCCACTTCCTCCACTTCGTCCCCCTCGTCCACTTCGTCCACTTCGTCCTCTTCGTCAACTTCCTCCACTTCCTCCACTTCCTCCCCTTTCTCCACTTACTCCACGTCATCAACTTCCTCCACATCGTCAACTTCCTCCAAATCGTCAACTTCCTCAACTTCCTCCACTTCCTCCACTTCCTCCAATTCCTCCACTTCCTCCATTTCGTTTACTTCCTCCACTTCGTCCACTTCATCAACTTCGTCCACTTCAACTTCCACCACTGCTTCCACTTCGACCACATCATCCACTGCGTCCACTTCCTCCACTTCCTTCACTTGCTCCACTTCGTCACCTTCGTCCACTTTGTCAACTTCCTCCACTTCGCCCACTTCGTCCGCTTCATCCACTTCGTCCACTTCCTCCATTTCGTCCAATTCGTCCTCTACGTCTACTTCGTCAGCTTCTTCCACTTCGTCCACTTCCTCCATTTCCTCCACTTCGTCCACTTCTTCAACCTCTTCCACTTCCTCCACTTCCTCCACATCTTTCACTTGCTCCACTTCGTCCCCTTCGTCCACTTCGTCAACTTCCTCCACTTCGTTCACTTTGTCCCTGTCGTCCACTTTGTCCACTTCCTCCACTCCAACCACTTCGTCCACTTCTTCCACTTCTTCCACTTCATCCACTTCAACCACTTCGTGCATTTCCTCCATTTCTTCCACTTCGTCCACTTCGTACACTTCCTTCACTTCCTCCACTTCCTCCATTTCGTTCAATTCGTCCACTATGTCTACTTCGTTAGCTTCTTCCACTTCGTCCACTTCCTCCACTTCCTCCACTTCCTCCACTTCCTCCACTTCTTCAACCTCTTCCACTTCCTCCACATCCTTCACTTGCTCCACTTCGTCCCCTTCGTCCACTTCGTCCACTTCGTCAACTTCCTCCACTTCCTCCACTTCCTCCACTTCTTCCACTTCTACCACTTCGTCCACTTCCTCGACTTCCTCCACTTCGTTCAATTTGTCCCTGTCGTCCACTTTGTCCACTTCCTCCACTTCAATCACTTCGTCCACTTCTTCCACTTCTTCCACTTCATCCACTTCGACCACTTCGTCCATTTCCTTCATTTCTTGCACTTCGTCAACTTCGTACACTTCCTCCACTTCGTCTACTTCCAACACTTCATCAACTTCCTCCACTACCTCCACTTCCTCCACTTCGTCTAATTCGTCAACTTCCTCCACTTCTTCCACTTCCTCCACTTCCTCCACTTTGACCACTTCCTCCACTTCGTCAACTTCCTCAACTTCCTCCACTTCCTCCACTTCGTCCATTTCGTCAACTTCCTCCACTTCGTCCAGCTCCTCCACTTCGTCCACTTCGTCAACTTTCTCCACTTCGTTTACTTCCTCCACTTCTTCCACTTCCTCCACTTCGTCAACTTCATCAACTTCATCCACTTCTTCAACTGCTTCCACATACTCCATTTCTTCCACTTCTTCCACTTCGTCCACTTCGACCACTTCGTCCACTTTCTCCACTTCCTCGACTTTCTCCACTTCGTCCACTTCGTCCACTTCGTCCCCTTCATCCACTTCGTCCACTTCCTCCACTTCAACCACCTCGTCCACTTCGTCCACTTCCTCTGCTTCGTCCACTTCTTCCCCTTCGTCCACTTCGACCACTTCGACCACTTCGTCCACTTCCTCCATTTCCTCCACTTCCTTGACTTCCCCCATTTCGTCCACTTCTTCCACTTCGACCACTTCAATCACTTCCTCCATTTCTTACACTTCCTCCACTTCGTCCACTTCTCCACTTCCTCCATTTCCACCACTTCCTCCACTTCATCCACTTCGTCCACTTCCTCCACTTCATCCACTTCCTCCATTTCCTCCACTTCGTCAACTTCCTCCATTTCCTCCACTTCGTCCACTTCTCAACTTCCTCAACTTCCTCCGCTTCCTCCACCTCGTCAATTTCCTCCACTTCGTTCACTTCGTCTACTTCCTACACTTCCCCGACTTCCTCCACTGCCTCCACTTCCTCCACTTCTTCAACTTCCTCCACTTCCTCCATTTCGTCTAATTCGTCCACTCCGTCCACTCTGTTAGCTTCTTCCACTTCGTCCACTTCATCCCCTTTGACCATTTCGTCGACTTCCTCCATTTCCTCCACTTCCTCCACTTCGTCCACTTCTTCAACTTCTTCCACTTCCTCCACTTCCTCCACTTCCTTCACTTGCTCCACTTCGTCCCCTTCCTCCACTTCGTCAACTTCCTCTACTTCATCCAGTTCCTCCACTTCCTCCACTTCGTCAACTTGTTCCACTTCGTCCACTTCCTCCACTTCGTTCACTTGCTCCACTTTGTCCCCTTCGTCCTCTTCTTCCACTTCCTCCACTTCCTCCACTTCCTCCACTTCGTCAACTTCCTCCACTTCCTCCACATCGTCCACTTCCTACACTTCCTCAACTTCGTCCACTTCCTCCACTTCCTCCACTTCTTCAACTTCCCCCACTTCCTCCATTTCGTCCAATTCGTCCACTACGTCCACTTCGTCAGCTTCTTCCACTTCGTCCACTTCATCCACTTCGACCACTTCGTCCACTTCCTCCATTTCCTCCACTTCCTCCACGTCCTCCACATCCTCCACTTCCTTCACTTGCTCCACTTCGTCAACTTCCTCCACTTCCTCCACTTCGTCCATTTCGTCCACTTCGTCTAGTTCCTCTACTTCGTCCACTTCTTCAACTTCCTCCACTTCTTCTACTTCCTCCACTTCTTCCGCTTCCTCCACTTCGTCAACTTTGTCAACTTCTTCCACTTCTTCAACTTCTTCCACTTCCTCCACTTCTTCCACTTCGTCCACTTCGTCATCATCGACAACTTCGTCCACTTCCTCCACTTCCTCCACTTCCTCCACCTCGTCCACTTCGTGCCCTTCGTCCACTTCCTCCACTTCCTCCACTTCAACCACTTAGTCCACTTTGTCCATTTCCTCTGCTTCGTTCGATTCCTCCACTTTCTCTACTTCGTCCATTTCGACCACTTCGTCCACTTCCTCCATTTCCTCCACTTCGTCCACTTCTTCAACTTCTTCCACTTCCTCCACTTCCTCCACTTCCTTCACTTCATCCACTTCGTTCACTTCCTCAACTTCCTCCACTTCGTCCAGTTCCTCCACTTCGTCCATTTCGTCAACTTCCTCTACTTCGTCCAGTTCCTCCACTTCGTCCACTTCGTGCACTTCGTCAACTTCATCCACTTCTTCAACTTCTTCCACTTCCTCCACTTCCTCCACTTCGACTACTTCCTCCACTTCCTTCACTTCCTCCACTTCCCCCACTTCCTCCACTTCGTCCACTTTGACCACTTCGACCACTACCTCCACTTCCTTCAATTCCTCCACTTGCTCCACTTCCTCCACTTCCTCCAATTCCTCCACTTCGTCCCCTTCGTCAACTTCGTCCACTTCTTCCACTACGTCCACTTCGTCCAGTTCTTCCACTCCGTCCGCTTCCACCACTTCGTCCACTTCCTCCATTTCCACCACTTCCTCCACTTCCTCCACTTCCCCCACTTCCTTTAGTTCGTCCACTTCTTCAACTTCCTCTACTTCCTCGACTTCCTCCACTTCCTTCGCTTGATCCACTTCGTCCCCTTCGTCCACTTCATCCACTTCGTCAACTTCCTTCACTTCCTCCACTTCGTTCACTTGCTCCACTTGCTCCACTTCCTCCACTTCGTCTAATTCCTTCACTTCCTCCACTTCCTCCACTTCCTTCACTTATTCCACTTCGTCCCCTTCGTCCACTTCATCCACTTCGTCAACTTCCTTCACTTCGTCAACTTCCTTCACTTCGTTCACTTGCTCCACTTCATGCCCTTCGTCCACTTCGTTCACTTCCTCCCTTTCGTCTATTTCCTCCACTTACTCCACTTCGTCAACTTCCTCCACCTCCTCCACTTGTTCCACTTCGTCCACTTCCTCCACTACCTTCACTCCCTCCACTTCCTCCACTTCCTCCACTTCGTCCACTTCCTCCACTTCGTCCACGTCGTCCACTTCGTCTAGTTCGTCTACTTCTTCCACGTCGTCCACTTCCTCCACTTCCTCCACTTCCTACACTTCCTCCATTTCGTCCACTTCCTCCACTTCGTCCACTTTGTCACCTTCATCAACATCCTCCACTTCCTACACTTCGTCACCTTCATCAACTTCCTCCACTTCTTCCAGTTCCTCCATTTCCTCCACTTCCTCCACTTGCAACACTTCTTCCTCTTCGTCAACTTCGTCCACTTCCTCCACTTCGTCAACTTGCTCCACTTCGTCCACTTCGTCCCCTTCGTCCACTTCGTCCACGTCGTCCACATCGTCTAGTTCGTCCACTTCCTCCACGTCGTCCATTTCGTTTACTTCGTCCACTTCCTCCACTTCCTACACATCCTCCACTTCCTCCACTTCCTCCTCTCCATCGACTTCCTCCACTTCGACCACTTCCTCCACTTCCTCCACTTCGTCCTCTTCGTCAACTTCCTCCACTTCCTCCACTTTGTGCACTTCCTCAACTTCCTTCACTTCCTTAACATCGTCCACTTGGTCTACTTCCTCCACTTCGTCCACTTCCTCCACTTCCTCAACCTCCTCCACTTCCTCCACTTCCTGCACTTCCTCCACTTCCTCCTCTTCATCCGCTTCCTTCACTTCGTCCACTACGTCCACGTCCTCCACCTCGTCAACTACTTCCACTTCCTCCACTTCTTCAACTTCGTCCACTTCGTCCACTTCGTCCACTTCCTCCATTTCCGCAACTTCCTCCACTTCTTCTACCTCGTCAGCTTCGTCCACGTCCTCCACTCCCTCCACTTCGTCTACTTCCTCATCATCGTGCACTTCGTCTTCTTCGTCAACTTCCTCCACTTCCTCAACTTCCTCCATTTCCTACAGTTCCTACACTTCCTCAACTACCTCCACTTCGTCCACTTCCTCCACTTCCTCCACTGCTTCCACTTCGTCCACTTCCTCCACTCCCTCCACTTCGTCCACTTCGTCAATTTCTTCCCTTTCTCCACTTCCTCAACTTCGTCGACTTCCTACACTTCCTCCACTTCGTCCACTTTCTCCACTATGTCCACTTCATCTTCTTCGTCGACTTCTTCCACTTCTTCAAATTCATCCACTTCCTCCAGTTCGTCCACTCCGTCCACTTCCTCCACTTTGACAAGTTCGTCCACTTCCTCCAATTCGTCCACTTCGTCTACTACGTCCACTTCTTCAACTTCGTCCAGTTCATCCATTTCGTCCATTTCGTCCACTTCCTCCTGTTGCTCAACCTCCTCCATTTCCTCTAGTTCGGCCACTTCCTCCACTTCTTCCACTTCGTCAACTTCCTCAACTTCGTCCCCTTCCACAATTTCCCCCACTTCCTCCATTTCCTCCACTTGCTCCACTTCGTCCACCTCGTCCACTTCCTCCACTTCGTCAACTTCCTCCACTTCCTCCTCTTCGTCGACTTCGTCAACTCCGTCCACTTCCTCCACTTCGTCAACTTCGTCCACTTCCTCCACTTCGACGACTTCCTACACTTTGTCCACTTCCTCCACTTCCTTCTCTTCGTCAACTTCCTCCACTTCCTTCTCTTCGTCAACTTCCTCCTCTTCCTCCAGTTCGTCCACTTGCTCAACTTCCTCCACTTCCTCGACTTACTCCACTTCCTCCACTTCCTCCACTTCCTCCACTCCGTCCACTTCCTCCACTTCGTCACCTTCGTCTACTTCCTCCACTTCCTCCACTTCCTCCACTTCCTCCACTTCCAACACTTCCTCAACTTCGTCCACTTCCTCCTCTTCGTCTACTTCGTCCACATCGTCCACTTCGTCAACTTCCTCCACTTCCTCCACTTCCTCCACTTCGTGTACTTCCTCCACTTCCTCCGCTTCGTCCACTTCGTCCACTTCCTCTACTTCCTCCACTTCCTTCACTTCCTTCACTTCCACGACTTCAACCACTTTGTCCACTTCCTCGAGTTCGTCCTCTTCGTCAACTTCCTCCACTTCATCCACTTCGTGCACTTCCTCAACTTCCTTCACTTCCTCCACTTCCTCCATTGCCTCCACTTCCCCACTTCCTACACTTCCTCCACTTCCTCCACTTCCTCCACTTCCTCCACTTCCTCCACTTCTTCAACTTCCTCCACTTCGTCCACTTCCTCCATTTCCGCAACTTCCTCCACTTCTTCTACTTCGTCAGCTTCGTCCACGTCCTCCACTCCCTCCACTTCGTCTACTTCCTCATCATCGTGCACTTCGTCCTCTTCGTCAACTTCCTCCACTTCCTCAACTTCCTCCATTTCCTACACTTCCTACACTTCCTCAACTACCTCCACTTCCTCCACTTCCTCCACTTCTTCCACTTTGTCCACTTCCTCCACTTCCTGCACTCCCTCCACTTCCTCCACTTCGTCAACCTCGTCCCCTTCCTCCACTTCCTAAACTTCGTCCACTTCCTACACTTTGTCCACCTGTCCACTTCCTCTACTTCTTCCTCTTCGTCCACTTCTTCAACTTCGTCCACTTCCTCCACATCGTCCACTTCATCCAGTTCGTCCACTTCCTCCAATTCGTCCACTTCGTCACTTCGTCCACTTCTTCAACTTCGTCCACTTCCTACCCTTCGTCCACTTCCTCCACTTCGTCCACTTCCTCCACTTCATCCACTTCCTCCACTTCCTCCACTTCCTCTACTTCATCCATGTCGTCCACTTCGTCCGCGTCGCCACTTCGTCAACTTCCTCCATTAGTAGACTTCCTCAACTTCCTTCACTTCCTCCACTTTGTCCACTTCCTCCACTTCCTCCACTTTCCCCCCTTCCTCAACTTCCTCAACTTCGTCCAGTTCCTCCACTTCCTCCAGTTCCTCCACTTCCTCCACTTCTTCCACTTCGTCCACTTCCTCCACTCCCTCCACTCCCTCCACTTCGTCCACTTCGTCAATTTCTTCCCTTTCTCCACTTCCTCAACTTCGTCCACTTCCTACACTTCCTCCACTTCGTCCACTTTCTCCACAATGTCCACTTCATCTTCTTCGTCGACTTCTTCCACTTCTTCAAATTCATCCACTTCCTCCAGTTCGTCCACTCCGTCCACTTCCTCCACTTTTACAAGTTCGTCCACTTCCTCCAATTCGTCCACTTCGTCTACTACGTCCACTTCTTCAACTTCGTCCAGTTCATCCATTTCGTCCATTTCGCCCACTTCCTCCTGTTGCTCAACCTCCTCCATTTCCTCCAGTTCGGCCACTTCCTCCACTTCTTCCACTTCGTCAACTTCCTCAACTTCGTCCCCTTCCACAATTTCCCCCACTTCCTCCATTTCCTCCACTTGCTCCACTTCGTCCACCTCGTCCAGTTCCTCCACTTTGTCAACTTCCTCCACTTCCTCCTCTTCGTCGACTTCGTCAACTCCGTCCACTTCCTCCACTTCGTCAACTTCGTCCACTTCCTCCACTTCGACGACTTCCTACACTTCGTCCACTTCCTCCACTTCCTTCTCTTCGTCAACTTCCTCCGCTTCCTCCAGTTCGTCCACTTGCTCAACTTCCTCCACTTCCTCGACTTACTCCACTTCCTCCACTTCCTCCACTTCCTCCACTTCCTCCACTTTGTAACCTTCATCCACTTCCTCCACTTCCTCCACTCCGTCCACTTCCTCCACTTCGTCACCTTCGTCTACTTCCTCCACTTCCTCCACTTCCTCCACTTCCTACACTTCCAACACTTCCTCAACTTCGTCCACTTCCTCCTCTTCGTCTACTTCGTCCACATCGTCCACTTCGTCAACTTCCTCCACTTCCTCCACTTCCTCCACTTCGTGTACTTCCTCCACTTCCTCCGCTTCGTCCACTTCGTCCACTTCCTCTACTTCCTCCACTTCCTTCACTTCCTGCACTTCCACCACTTCGACCACTTTGTCCACTTCCTCGAGTTCGTCCTCTTCGTCAACTTCCTCCACTTCATCCACTTCGTGCACTTCCTCAACTTCCTTCACTTCCTCCATTGCCTCCACTTCCCCCACTTCCTACACTTCCTCCACTTCCTCCACTTCCTCCACTTCCTCCACTTCCTCAACTTCCTCCACTTCGTCCACTTCCTCCACTTCCTCCACTTCCTCCACTTCCTCCACTTCTTCTACTTCTTCCACTTTCTCCACTTCCTCCTCTTCGTCCACTTCCTCCTCTTCGTCCACTTCGTCCACTTCTTTATAGTTGTCCACTTCTTCCACATCTTCAACTTTGTCCGCTTCCTTCACATCCTCCAGTTCGTCCAATTCCTCCACTTTGTCCACTGCATTCACTTCCTCCACTTCGTCCCCTTCCTCCACTTCGTCCCCTTCGTCGACTTCCTCCACTTCGTCCACCTCGTCATCTTCCTCCACTTCGGCCACTTCGGCCACTTCGTCCACTTCCTCCACTTCATCCACTTCCTCCACTTCCTCCACTTCATCCAGTTCGTCGACTTCATCCACTTCGACCTCTTCGTCCAATCGTCAACTTCGTCCACTTCCTCCACTTCCCCCACTTCCTCCACTTCGTCCACTTCCTACACTTCCTCCACTTCGTCCAATTCTTCCACTTCGTCAACTTCGTCCACTTCATCCACTTCTTCCACTTCTTCCACTTCGTCAACTTCGTCCACTTCCTCCACTTCCTACACTTCCTACACTTCAGCCACTTCGTCCACTTCTTCCACTTCGTCCACTTCTTCCACTTCGTCAATTTCCTCCACTTCCTCCACTTCTCCCACTTCGTCAACTTCGTCCACTTCCTCCACTTCGTCAACTTCGTCCACTTCTTCAACTTCCTCTACTTCTTCCACTATGTCCACTTTCTCCAATTCGTCCTTTTCGTCAACTTCGTCCACTTCTTCAACTTCCTCCACTTTGTCAACTTCATCCACTTCGTCCACTTCGTCCGCTTCCTCCACTTCCTCCACTTCATCCACTTCACTTCTCTACTTCGCTAACTTCGTTCACTTCTTCAACTTCCTCCACTTCGTCCACTTAGTCCACTTCGTTCACTTTGTCTACTTCTTCCACTTCGTCCACTTTGTCAACTTCATCCACTTCGTCGACTTCGTCCACATCGTCAACTTCGTCCAGTTCCTCCACTTCGTCAACTTCGTCCACTTCCTCCACTTCGTCTACTTCGTCAACTTCCTCCACTTCGTCCATTTCGTCAACTTCATCCACATTGTCCACTTCCTCCACTTCCTCCACTTCGTCCTCTTCGTCAACTTCCTCCACTTCGTCCACTTCGTCAACTTCGTCCACTTGTTAAACTTCCTCCACTTCTTCCACTTAGCCCACTTCCTCCAATTCGTCCACCTCGTGCACTTCGTCCTCTTCGTCCACATCCTGCACTTCCACCACTTTATCCACTCGTCCACTTCCTCCACTTCGTCCATTTCGTCCATTTCGTCCACTTCCTCCACTATGTCCCCTTCCTCCACTTCGTCCCTTTCGTCGACTTCCTCCACTTCCTCCACTTCCTTCACTTCGTCATCTTCCTCCACTTCGTCCACTTCCTCCACTTCATCCACTTCGTCCACTTCGTCCACTTCGTGCTCTTCATCCACTTCATCAACTTCGTCGACTTCCTCCACTTCGTCAACTTCGTCCCTTCCTCCACTTCCCCCATTTCCTCCACTTCGTCCACTTCCTCCACTTCGTCCACCTCCTACACTTCCTCCACTTCATCCACTTCTTCCACTTCGTCAACTTCGTCCACTTCCTCCACTTCTTCCACGTCGTCAACTTCGTCCACTTTGTCCAATTCGTCCACTTCGTCCACTTCCTCCACTTCCTACACTTCCTACACTTACGCCACTTCATCCACTTCGTCCACTTCTTCCACTTCGTCAACTTCCTCCACTCCTTCCACTTCGTGAACTTCGTCCACTTCCTCCACTTCGTCAACTTCGTCCACTTCTTCAACTTCCTCTGCTTCTTCCACTTCGTCAACTTCCTCCAATTCGTGCACTTCGTTAACTTCGTCCACTTCTTCAACTTCGTCCACTTCGTCCACTTCATCCACTTCCTCCACTTCCTCCACTTCTCTACTTCGTCAACTTCGTTCACTTCTTCAACTTCCTCCACTTAGTCCACTTCGTCCACTTTGTCTACTTCGTCCACTTTGTCAACTTCGTCCACTTCGTCAACTTTGTCAACTTCGTCCACTTGGTGTACTTCCTCCACATCGTGCACTTCGTCAACTTGGTCCACTTCGTCAACTTCCTCCACTTCCTCCACTTCTTCAACTTCCTCCACTTTGTCCACTTCATCCACTTCGTCCACTTCGTCCACTTCGTGTACTTCCTCCATATCGTGCACTTCGTCAACTTTCTCAACTTCCTCCACTTCCTTCACTTCCTCCACTTCCTACACTTCCTACACTTCCTACACTTCCTCCACTTGCTCAACTTCCTGCACTTCCTCCACTTCCTCCACTTCCTCCACTTCTTTAACTTCGTCCACATCCTCGACTCCCTCCACTTCCTCCTCTTCGTCCACTTCCTCCACTCCGTCCACTTCTTCCACTTCTTCAACTTCGTCCACTTCATCCACTTCGTCCATTTCGTCCACTTCGTCCATTTCCTCCATTTCTTCCACTTCGTCCATTTCCTCCACTTCGTCCATTTCGTCGACTTCCTCCACTTCCTCCATTTCGTCTACCTCGTCAGCTTTCTCCACTTCGTCCACTTCCTCCACTTCATCCACTTCCTCCAATTTGTGCTCTTCGTCCTCTTCATCCACTTCATCCACTTCGTCAACATCCTCCACTTTGTCAACTTCGTCCACTTCTTCAACTCCCTCCACTTCCTCCACTTCCTCCACTTCTTCCACTTTGTCCACTTCATCCGGTTCGTCGACTTCCTCCACTTCGTCCTCTTCGTCCACTTCGTCCACTTCCCCCATTTCCTCCACTTTGTCCAATTCCTCCACTTCGTCCACCTCCTACACTTCCTCCACTTCTTCCACTTCGGCAACTTCGTCCACTTCCTCCATTTCTTCCACTTCGTCCACTTTGTCCAATTCGTCAACTTCGTCCACTTCGTCCACTTCCTACACTTCGTACACTTCCCCCACTTCGTCCACTTCTTCCACTTCGTCCACTTCTTCCACTTCATCAACTTCCTCCACTTCGTCTACTTCATCAACTTCCTCCACTTCTTCAACTTCCTCCACTTCGTCCACTTCCTCCACTTCTCTACTTCGTCAACTTTTTTCACTTCTTCAACTTCCTCCACTTCGTCCACTTAGTCCACTTCGTCCACTTTGTCTACTTCGTCCACTTCGTCCACTTTGTCAACTTCATCCACATCGTTGACTTCGTCCACATCGTCAACTTCGTCCACTTCGTGTACTTCCTCCATATCGTGCACTTCGTCAACTTTGTCAACTTCCTCCACTTCCTCCACTTCCTCCACTTCCTACACTTCCTCCACTTGCTCAACTTCCTGCACTTCCTCCAATTCCTCCACTTCCTCCACTTCTTTATATTCGTCCACTTCTTCCACTTCTTGAACTTCATCCACTTCCTTCAAATTGTCCAGTTCGTCCAATTCCTCCACTTCATCCACTTCGTCCATTTCGTCCACTTCGTCCATTTCCTCCATTTCGTCCAAATCGTCCATTTCCTCCACTTCGTCCATTTCGTCGACTTCCTCCACTTCCTCCACTTCGTCCACCTCGTCAGCTTTCTCCACATCGTCCACTTCCTCCACTTCGTCCTCTTCATCCACTTCGTCAACATCCTCCACTTTGTCAACTTCGTCCACTTCTTCAACTTCCTCCACTTCCTCCACTTCTTCCACTTTGTCCACTTCATCCGGTTCGTCGACTTCCTCCACTTCGTCCTCTTCGTCCACTTCGTCCACTTCCCCCATTTCCTCCACTTTGTCCACTTCCTCCACTTCGTCCACTTCATCCACTTCGTCCACTTCGTCCACTTCGTCCACTTCGTCCACTTCGTCCACTTCGTCCACTTCGTCAACTTCGTCCACCTCCTCCACTTCTCTACTTCGTCAACTTCGTTCACTTCGTCAACTTCCTCCATTTCGTCCACTTAGTCCACTTAGTCCACTTTGTCTACTTCGTCCACTTTGTCAACTTCGTCCACTTCGTCCACTTTGTCAACTTCATCGTCCACATCGTCAACTTCGTCCACTTCCTCCACTTGGTGTACTTCCTCCACATCGTGCACTTCGTCAACTTCGTCCACTTCGTCAACTTCCTTCACTTCCTCCACTTCTTCAACTTCCTCCACTTCCTCCACTTCCTTCACTTCCTCCACATCGTCCACTTCCTACACTTCCTCCACCACCTCCACTTCTTCCACTTTGTCCACTTCGTCCACTTCCTCCACTCCCTCCACTTCCTCCTCTTCGTCCACTTCCTCCACTTCATCCTCTTCTTTATATTCGTCCACTTCTTCCACTTCTTCAACATCGTCCACTTCCTCCACATCGTCCAGTTCGTCCACTTCCTCCACTTCCCCCATTTCGTCCACTACGCCCACTTCCTCCACATCGTCCACTTCGTCAACTTCGTCAACTTCCTCACTTCCTCCACTTCCTCCACTTGCTAAAACTTCCTCCACTTCCTCCACTTCCTGCACTTCCTCCACTTCCTCCACTTCCTCCACTTCTTCAACTTCGTCCACATCCTCCACTCCCTCCACTCCCTCCACTTCCTCCTCTTCGTCCAATTCTTTATATTCGTCCAATTCTTCCACTTCTTCAACTTCCTCCACTTCCTTCACATTGTCCAGTTCGTCCAATTCCTCCACTTCATCCACTTCATCCACTTCGTCCATTTCGTCCACTTCGTCCATTTCCTCCATTTCGTCCACTTCGTCCATTTCCTCCAATTCGTCCATTTCGTCGACTTCCTCCACTTCCTCCACTTCGTCCACCTCGTCAGCTTTCTCCACTTCGTCCACTTCCTCCACTTCATCCACTTCCTCCACTTCGTCCACTTCGTCCTCTTCATCCACTTCATCCACTTCGTCAACATCCTCCACTTTGTCAACTTGGTCCATTTCTTCAACTCCCACAACTTCCTCCACTTCCTCCACTTCCTCCACTTCTTCCACTTTGTTCACTTCAACCGGTTCGTCGACTTCCTCCACTTCGTCCTCTTCGTCCACTTCATCCACTTCCCCCATTTCCTCCACTTTGTTCACTTCCTCCACTTTTTCCACCTCCTACACTTCCTCCACTTCTTCCACTTCATCAACTTCGTCCACTTCCTCCACTTCTTCCACTTCGTCCACTTTGTCCAATTCGTCAACTTCGTCCACTTCGTCCACTTCCTACACTTCGTACACTTCCGCCACTTCGTCCACTTCGTCCACTTCGTCCACTTCTTCAACTTCGTCAACTTCCTCCACTTCCTCCACTTCATCAACTTCGTCCACTTCTTCAACTTCCTCCACTTCGTCCACTTCCTCCACTTCTCTACTTCGTCAACTTTTTTCACTTCTTCAACTTCCTCCACTTCCTCCACTTAGTCCACTTCCTCCACTTTGTCTACTTCGTCCACTTTGTCAACTTCATCCACATCGTTGACTTCGTCCACATCGTCAACTTCGTCCACTTCCGCCACTTCGTGTACTTCCTCCATATCGTGCACTTCATCAACTTTGTCAACTTCCTCCACTTCCTCCACTTCCTCCACTTCCTCCACTTCCTACACTTCCTCCACTTCCTCAACTTTCCTGCACTTCCTCCACTTCCTCCACTTCCTCCACTTCCTCCACTTCTTTAACTTCGTCCACATCCTCCACTCCCTCCACTTCCTCCTCTTCGTCCACTTCCTCCACTTCGTCCACTTCTTTATATTCGTGCACTTCTTCCACTTCTTCAACTTTGTCCACTTCCTTCACATTGTCCAGTTCGTCCAATTCCTCCACTTCGTCCACTTCATCCACTTCGTCCACTTCGTCCATTTCCTCCATTTCGTCCACTTCGTCCATTTCCTCCAATTCGTCCATTTCGTCGACTTCCTCCACTTTGTCAACTTCGTCCATTTCCCCCACTTCCTCCACTTCCCCCACATCCTCCACTTCGTCCACTTCCTCCACTTCCTCCACTTCCTACACTTCCTCCACTTGCTCAACTTCCTGCACTTCCTCCACTTCCTCCACTTCCTCCACTTCTTTAACTTCGTCCACATCCTCCACTCCCTCCACTTCCTCCTCTTCGTCCACTTCCTCCACTTCGTCCACTTCTTTATATTCGTGCACTTCTTCCACTTCTTCAACTTCGTCCACTTCCTTCACATTGTCCAGTTCGTCCAATTCCTCCACTTCATCCACTTCGTCCATTTCCTCCATTTCGTCCACTTCGTCCATTTCCTCCATTTCGTCCACTTCGTCCATTTCCTCCACTTCGTCCATTTCGTCGACTTCCTCCACTTTCTCCACTTCGTCCACCTCGTCAGCTTTCTCCACATCGTCCAGTTCCTCCACTTCATCCACTTCCTCCACTTCGTCCTCTTCATCCACTTCATCCACTTCGTCAACATCCTCCACTTTGTCAACTTCGTCCACTTCTTCAACTCCCTCCACTTCCTCCACTTCTTCCACTTTGTCCACTTCATCCGGTTCGTCGACTTCCTCCACTTCGTCCTCTTCGTCCACTTCGTCCACTTCCCCCATTTCCTCCACTTTGTCCACTTCCTCCACTTCGTCAACTTCGTCCACTTCGTCCACTTCATCCACTTCGTCCACTTCGTCCACTTCGTCCACTTCGTCCACTTCGTCCACTTCGTCCACTTCGTCCACTTCGTCCACTTCGTCCACTTCGTCCACTTCGTCAACTTCGTCCATTTCCTCACTTCTCTACTTCGTCAACTTCGTTCACTTCTTCAACTTCCTCCATTTCGTCCACTTAGTCCACTTCGTCCACTTTGTCTACTTCGTCCACTTTGTCAACTTCGTCCACTTCATCCACTTTGTCAACTTCATCCACTTCGTCCACATCGTCACCTTCGTCCACTTCCTCCACTTCGTCCACTTCGTCAACTTCCTTCACTTCCTCAACTTCCTCAACTTCCTCCACTTCCTCCACTTCCTCCACATCGTCCACTTCCTACACTTCCTCCACTACCTCCACTTCTTCCACTTTGTCCACTTCGTCCACTTCCTCCACTCCCTCCACATCCTCCTCTTCGTCCACTTCCTCCACTTCGTCCTCTTCTTTATATTCGTCCACTTCTTCCACTTCTTCAACATCGTCCACTTCCTCCACATCGTCCAGTTCGTCCACTTCCTCCACTTCCTCCACTTCCCCCACTTCGTCCATTTCGTCCATTACGCCCACTTCCTCCACTTCGTCTACTTCCTCCACATCGTCCACTTCGTCAACTTCCTCCACTTCCTCCACTTCCTCCACTTCCTCCACTTGCTCAACTTCCTCCACTTCCTCTACTTCCTGCACTTCCTCCACTTCCTCCGCTTCTTCAACTTCGTCCACATCCTCCACTCCCTCCACTTCCTCCTCTTCGTTCAATTCTTTATATTCGTCCACTTCTTCCACTTCTTCAACTTCGTCCACTTCCTTCGCATTGTCCAGTTCGTCCAATTCCTCCACTTCATCCACTTCAACCACTTCGTCCATTTCGTCCACTTCGTCCATTTCCACCATTTCGTCCACTTCGTCCATTTCCTCCACTTCGTCCATTTCGTCGACTTCCTCCACTTCCTCCACTTCGTCCACCTCGTCAGCTTTCTCCACTTCGTCCACTTCCTCCACTTCATCCACTTCCTCCACTTCGTCCTCTTCATCCACTTCATCCACTTCGTCAACATCCTCCACATTGTCAACTTCGTCCACTTCTTCAACTCCCTCCACTTGCTCCACTTCCTCCACTTCTTCCACTTTGTTCACTTCAACCGGTTCGTCGACTTCCTCCACTTCGTCCTCTTCGTCCACTTCGTCCACTTCCCCCATTTCCTCCACTTTGTCCACTTCCTCCACTTTTTCCACCTCCTACACTTCCTCCACTTCTTCCACTTCATCAACTTCGTCCACTTCCTCCACTTCTTCCACTTCGTCCACTTTGTCCAATTCGTCAACTTCGTCCACTTCGTCCACTTCGTCCACTTCCTACACTTCGTACACTTCCGCCACTTCGTCCACTTCTTCCACTTCGTCCACTTCTTCCACTTCGTCAACTTCCTCCACTTCCTCCACTTCATCAACTTCGTCCACTTCTTCAACTTCCTCCACTTCGTCCACTTCCTCCACTTCTCTACTTCGTCAACTTTTTTCACTTCTTCAACTTCCTCCACTTCTTCCACTTCGTCCACTTTGTCCAATTCGTCAACTTCGTCCACTTCGTCCACTTCGTCCACTTCCTACACTTCGTACACTTCCGCCACTTCGTCCACTTCTTCCACTTCGTCCACTTCTTCCACTTCGTCAACTTCCTCCACTTCCTCCACTTCATCAACTTCGTCCACTTCTTCAACTTCCTCCACTTCGTCCACTTCCTCCACTTCTCTACTTCGTCAACTTTTTTCACTTCTTCAACTTCCTCCATTTCGTCCATTTAGTCCACTTCCTCCACTTTGTCTACTTCGTCCACTTCGTCCACTTTGTCAGCTTCATCCGCATCGTTGACTTCGTCCACATCGTCAACTTCGTCCACATCCTCCACTTCTTGTACTTCCTCCATATCGTGCACTTCGTCAACTTTGTCAACTTCCTCCACTTCCTACACTTCCTCCACTTGCTCAACTTCCTGCACTTCCTCCACTTCCTCCACTTCCTCCACTTCTTTAACTTCGTCCACATCCTCCACTCCCTCCACTTCCTCCTCTTCGTCCACTTCCTCCACTTCGTCCACTTCTTTATATTCGTGCACTTCTTCCACTTCTTCAACTTCGTCCACTTCCTTCACATTGTCCAGTTCGTCCAATTCCTCCACTTCATCCACTTCGTCCACTTCGTCCACTTCGTCCATTTCGTCCACTTCGTCCATTTCCTCCATTTCGTCCACTTCGTCCATTTCCTCCACTTCGTCCATTTCGTCGACTTCCTCCACTTTCTCCACTTCGTCCACCTCGTCAGCTTTCTCCACATCGTCCACTTCCTCCACTTCATCCACTTCCTCCACTTCGTCCTCTTCATCCACTTCATCCACTTCGTCAACATCCTCCACTTTGTCAACTTCGTCCACTTCTTCAACTCCCTCCACTTCCTCCACTTCTTCCACTTAGTCCACTTCATCCGGTTCGTCGACTTCCTCCACTTCGTCCACTTCGTCCACTTCCCCCATTTCCTCCACTTTGTCCACTTCCTCCACTTCGTCCACATCCTCCACTCCGTCCACTTCCTCCTCTTCGTCCACTTCCTCCACTTCGTCCACTTCTTTATATTCGTGCACTTCTTCCACTTCTTCAACTTCGTCCACTTCCTTCACATTGTCCAGTTCGTCCAATTCCTCCACTTCATCCACTTCGTCCACTTCGTCCACTTCGTCCATTTCGTCCACTTCGTCCATTTCCTCCATTTCGTCCACTTCGTCCATTTCCTCCACTTCGTCCATTTCGTCGACTTCCTCCACTTTCTCCACTTCGTCCACCTCGTCAGCTTTCTCCACATCGTCCACTTCCTCCACTTCATCCACTTCCTCCACTTCGTCCTCTTCATCCACTTCATCCACTTCGTCAACATCCTCCACTTTGTCAACTTCGTCCACTTCTTCAACTCCCTCCACTTCCTCCACTTCTTCCACTTAGTCCACTTCATCCGGTTCGTCGACTTCCTCCACTTCGTCCACTTCGTCCACTTCCCCCATTTCCTCCACTTTGTCCACTTCCTCCACTTCGTCCACCTCCTACACTTCCTCCACTTCTTCCACTTCTTCCACTTCGTCAACTTCGTCCACTTCCTCCACTTCTTCCACTTCGTCCACTTTGTCCAATTCGTCAACTTCGTCCACTTCGTCCACTTCCTACACTTCGTACACTTCCGCCACTTCGTCCACTTCTTCAACTTCGTCCACTTCGTCAACTTCCTTCACTTCCTCCACTTCATCAACTTCGTCCACTTCTTCAACTCCCTCCACTTCGTCCACTTCTCTACTTCGTCAACTTTTTTCACTTCAGCTTCCTCCACTTCGTCCACTTAGTCCACTTCGTCCACTTTGTCTACTTCATCCACTTTGTCAATTTCATCCACATCGTTGACTTCGTCCACATCGTCAACTTCGTCCACTTCCTCCACTTCGTGTACTTCCTCCATATCGTGCACTTCGTTAACTTCGTCCACTTCGTTAACTTCGTCCACTTCGTCAACTTCATCCACTTCGTCCACCTCCTACACTTCCTCCACTTCTTCCACTTCTTCCACTTTGTCAACTTCGTCCACTTCCTCCACTTCTTCCACTTTCTCCACTTTGTCCAATTCGTCAACTTCGTCCACTTCCTACACTTCGTACACTTCCGCCACTTCGTCCACTTCTTCCACTTCGTCCACTTCTTCCACTTCGTCAACTTCCTTCACTTCCTCCACTTCATCAACTTCGTCCACTTCTTCAACTTCCTCCACTTCGTCCACTTCCTCCACTTCTCTACTTCGTCAACTTTTTTCACTTCAACTTCCTCCACTTCGTCCACTTAGTCCACTGCGTCCACTTCGTCAACTTCGTCCACTTCTTCAGCTTCCTTCACTTCTTCCACTTCGTCCACTTCGTCCACTTCCTCCAATTCGTCCACTTCCTCCACTTGCTCAACTTCCTGCACTTCCTCCACTTCCTCCACTTCCTCCACATCCTCCACTTCGTCCCCTTCGTCCACTTCGTCAACTTCATCCATTTCGTCCACTTCGTCCACTTCCTCCACTTCCCCCACTTCGTCCACTTCCTTCACTTGCTCCACTTCGTCCATTTCCTCCACTTCGTCCACTTCCTCCACTACCTCCACTTCCTCGACTTCCTCCAATTCCTCCACTTCTTCCACTGCGTCCCCATCCTCCACTTCCTCCACTTTTTCCTTTTCCTCCACATCCTCCACTTCCTCCAATTCGTCAACTTCGTCCACTTCGTCCACTTCTTCCACTTCCTCCACTTCTTCCACTTCCTCCACTTCCTCCACTTCGTTAACTTCGTCCCCTACCTCCATTTCGTCCGCTTCGTCCACTTCGACCACTTCATCCGATTCGTCCACTTCCTCCACTTCCTCGACTTCCTCCACTTCCTCCACTTCTTCCACTCCGTCCCCATCGTCCACTTCCTCCACTTCCTCAACTTCGTCCACTTTGTCCACTTCTTCCACTTCCTCCACATCCTGCACTTCGTCAACTTCGCCAACTTCGTCCAGTTTCTCAACTTCGTTCCACTTCGTCAACTTCCTCCACTTCGTCCCCATCGTCCACTTCCTCGACATCGTCAGCTTCCTCCAATTCCTCCACTTCGTCCACTTCGTCAATTTCCTCCACTTTGTCCACTTCGTCAACTTCGTCCACTTCGTCCACTTCCTCCACTTCCTCCACTTCTTCCAGTTCGTAAACTTCAAGCACTTCCTCCACTTCCTCCACTTCGTCCCCATCGTTCACTTCCTCCACTTCGTCCACTTGGTCAATTTCCTCCATTTCGTCAACTTCCTCCACTCTGTCCACTTCCTCCACTTCCTCCACTTCCTCCACTTCATCCACTTCCTCCACTTCGTCCACTTCCTCCACTTCGTCAACTTCTTCCACTTCGTCCACTTTGTGCAGTTCGCCCACTTCGTCAACTTCGTCCACTTTGACCTCTTCGACCTCTTCGTCACCTTTCTCCACTTCCTCCACTTCTTCCACTTCATGAACTTCCTCCACTTCATCCACTTCCTCCATTTCCTCCACTTCCTCCACTTCGTCAACTTCCTCCACTTCCTCCACTTTGTCCACTTCCTCAACTTTCTCCACTTCCTCCACTTCCAGTTCGTCCAGTTCGATCACTTCCTCCACATCCTCCACTTCTTCCACATCCTCCACATCCTCCACTTTCTCCACTTCGTCAACTTCGACCACTTCCTTCACTTGCTCCACTTCGTCAACTTCCTCCACTTGCTCCACTTCCTCCACTTTGTCCACTTCGTCTACTTCGTCAACTTCCTCCACTTCCTCCACTTGCTCCACTTCCTCCACGTCGTCAAGTTGCTCCACTTCCTCCACTTTGTCCACTTCCTCAACTTTCTCCACTTTCTCCACTTCCTCCACTTCTTCCAGTTCGTCCACTTCGACCACTTCCTCCACATCCTCCACTTCGTCAACTTCCTCCACTTCCTCCACTTCCTCCACTTCCTCAACTTTCTCCACTTCCTCCACTTCCTCCACTTCCTCCACTTCCTCCACTTCCTCCACTTCCTACACTTCGTCGACTTCGTCCACCTCCTTCACTTGCTCCACTTCGTCAACTTCCTCCACCTCCTCCACTTCCTCCACCTCATCCACTTCCTCCACTTCCTCCACTTAGTCAACTTCTTCCGCTTCCTCCACTTCGTCAACTTCCTCTACTTCGTGCACCTCATCCTCTTCCTCCACTTGCCCCACTTCTTCCATTTCCTCCAATTGGTCCACTTTGTCCACTTCGTCAACTTCCTCCCTTCCTCCACTTCCTCTACGTCCTCCACTTGCTCCACTTCCTCCACTTCGTCAACTTGCTCCACTTCCTCCACTTCGTCCACTTCCTCAACTTACTCCACTTTCTCCACTTCCTCCACTTCTTCCAGTTTGTCCACTTCGACCACTTCCTCCACTTCTTCAACTTTCTCCACATCCTCCACTTCCTCAACTTCGTTAACTTCGTCCACTTCCTTCACTTCGTCCACTTCCACCACTTGGTCCACGTCCTCTACTTCCTCCACATCCTCTACTTCCTCCACTTCGTCCACTTCCTCCACTATTTCAACTTCGTCCACTTCCTCCACTTCGTCAACTTCGTCCACTTCTTCCATTTTGTCCGCTTCGTCCACTTCGTCCACTTTGTCCACTTCGTCCAATTCGACCACTTTATCCACTTCGTCCAGTTCCTCCACTTCCTCAACTTCTTCCACTTCCTCCACTTCCTCCTCTTCCTCAACTTCCTCCACTTCGTCGACTTCCTCCACTTCCTTCACTTCTTCCACTTCTTCCACTTCGTCCTCTTCCTCCTCTTCCTGCACTTCGTCTTCTTCGTCCGCTTCGTCAACTTCCTCCAGCCAGTTCTTCCACTTCGTCCTCTTCCTCAACTTCCTCCACTTCCTCCGCTACATCCACTTCGTCCACTTCGTCCACTTCCCCCACTTCCTATATTTCCTCCACTTCATCCACTTCCTCCACTTCCTCCACTTCGTCCTCTTCCTCCGCTTGCTCCACTTCCTCTACTTCCTCCACTTTGTCCCCTTCGTCCCCTTCGTCCACTTTGACCACATCCTCCACTTCCTCCACTTCTTCCACTTCCTCCACATCCTCCACTTCCCCCACTTCGTCCACTTCCTCCACTTCCTCCACTTCCTCCACTTCCTCCACTTCCTCCACCTCCTCCACTTCGTCAACTTCGTCCACTTCCACCACTTCGTCAACTTCGTCCACTGCTTCCATTTCGTCCGCTTCGTCCACTTCGACCACTTCATCCGATTCGTCTACTTCCTCCACTTCCTCCACTTCTTCCACTTCGTCCCCATCCTCCACTTGCTCCACTTCTTCCACTTCCTCCACATCCTCCACTTCCTCCACTTCGTAAACTTCGTCCACTTCTTCAACTTCCTCAACTACCTCCACTTCTTCCACTTCGTCCTTTTCCTCAACTTCCTCCACCTCCTCCACCTCCTCCACTTCTTCAACCTCCTCCAGTTCCTCTACTTTGTCCACTTCCTCAACTTCTTCCATTGCCTCCACTTCCTCCACTTCTTCCAGTTCGTCCACTTCGACCACTACCTCCACTTCGTCAAGTTCGTCCAGTTCCTCAACCTCCTCCAGTTCCTCCACTTTGTCCCTATCGTCAACTTCCTCCACTTCATCAACTTCCTCCACATCCTCCACTTCGTGAATTTCCTCCACTTCCTCCACTTCCTCCTCTTCCTGCACTTCGTCTACTTCGTCCACTTCCTCCACTTCCTACACTTCCTGCACCTCGTCCAATTTCTCCACTTCATCACTTCCTCCACTTCGTCAACTTCGTCCACTTCTTCCACTTCGTCCGCTTCGTCTACTTCGCCCACTTCGTCAACTTCGTCAAGTTCGTCCACTTCATCTACTTCAACCACTTCCTTACCTTCCTCCACATCCTCCACTTCGTCCCCTTCGTCCCTATCGTCCACTTCGTCAACTTCCTCCACTTCCTCAACTTCCTCTACTTCGTCCACTTCGTCCACTTCCCCACTTCGTCCACTTACTCCACTTCGTCCACTTACTCCAATTCGTCCACTTCCCCACTTCTTCCACTTCGTCCACTTCCTGCACTTCCTCAACTTCCTCCACTTCGTCCCCTTCGTCAACTTCCTCCACTTCCTCCACTTCGTGCACTTCGTCGACTTCGTCCTTTTCGACCACTTCCTCCACTTCATCAACTTCGTGCACTTCTTCCACATCGTCCACTACGTCCACCTCATCCACTTCCTCCACTTCGTCCACTTTCTCCATTTCGTCAACTTCGTCCGCTTCCTCCACTTCGTCGACTTCCTCTACTTTGTCAACTTCCTCTACTTCGTCCACTTCGTCCTCTTCCTCCACTTGCTCCGCTTCCTCCACTTCCTCCACTTTGTCCACTTCGTCAACTTCCTCCAACTTCCTACACTTCTTCCACTTTGTCCACTTCCTCAACTTCCTCAACTTTCTCCACTTCCTCCAGTTCATAAACATCGTCCACTTCCTTCACTTGCTCCACATCGTCCACTTCGTCCACTTCCTCAACCTCATCCACTTGCTCCACTTCGTCCACTTCGTCCACTTCCACCATTTCGTCAACTTCGTCCGCTTCCTCCACTTCGTCGACTTCCTCTACATTGTCAACTTCCTCTACTTCGTCCACTTCATCCTTTTCCTCCACTTCCTCCACTTGCTCCACTTTGTCCACTTCGTCAACTTCCTCCACTTCCTCCACTTCCTCCACTTGCTCAACTTCCTCCACTTCGTCCACTTTGTCCACTTCCTCCATTTTGTCCACTTCCTCCACTTCTTCCAGTTCGTCCACTTCGACCACTTCCTCCACTTCCTCCACTTCTTCCACTTCCTCCACATCCTCCACTTCCCCCACTTCGTCCTCTTCCTCCACTTCCTCCACTTCCTCCTCTTCCTGCACTTCGTCCACTTCCTCCACTTCCTACACTTCCTGCACTTCGTCCAATTTCTCCACTTCATCACTTCCTCCACTTCGTCAACTTCGTCCACTTCTTCCACTTCGTCCGCTTCGTCTACTTCGCCCACTTCGTCAACTTCGTCAACTTCGTCCACTTCATCTACTTCAACCACTTCCTCACCTTCCTCCACATCCTCCACTTCGTCCCCTTCGTCCCTATCGTCCACTTCCTCCACTTCCTCCACTTCATCCACATCGTCCACTTCCACCATTTCGTCAACTTCGTCCGCTTCCTCCACTTCGTCGACTTCCTCTACATTGTCAACTTCCTCTACTTCGTCCACTTCATCCTTTTCCTCCACTTGCTCCACTTGCTCCACTTTGTCCACTTCGTCAACTTCCTCCACTTCCTCCACTTCCTCCACTTCGTCAACTTGCTCAACTTCCTCCACTTCGTCCACTTTGTCCACTTCCTCCATTTTGTCCACTTCCTCCACTTCTTCCAGTTCGTCCACTTCGACCACTTCCTCCACTTCCTCCACTTCTTCCACTTCCTCCACATCCTCCACTTCCCCCACTTCGTCCTCTTCCTTCACTTGCTTCACTTCGTCCACTTCCTCCACTTCGTCCACTTCCTCCACTTCCTCCACTTCGTCAACTTCGTCCACTTCCTCCACTTCGTCAACTTTGTCCACTACTTCCATTTCGTCCACTTCGACCACTTCATCCGATTCGTCCACTTCCTCGACTTCCTCCACTTCTTCAACTTCGTCCCCATCATCCACTTCCTCCACTTCCTCAACTTCGTCCACTTTGTCCACTTCTTCCACTTCCAACACTTCCTCCACATCCTCCACTTCGTCAACTTCGTCTAGTTCCTCAACTTCGTTCCACTTCGTCAACTACCTCTACTTCCTCCACTTCGTCAACTTCCTCCAATTCCTGCACTTCGTCCACTTCGTCAATTTCCTCCACTTCGTCCACTTCGTCAACTTCGTCCAACTTGTCGACTTCCCTTCACTTCCTCCACTTCGTCAACTTCCTTCACTTTCTCCACTTCCTCCACTTTGTCCACTTCCTCAACTTCCTCCACTTCCTCCACTTCTTCCCGTTCGTAAACTTCGAGCACTTCCTCCACTTCCTCCACTTCTTCCCGTTCGTAAACTTCGAGCACTTCCTCCACTTCCTCCACTTGTCCCCATGGTCCACTTCCTACACTTCGTCAACTTCCTCCACTTCCTCCACTTGGTCAATTTCCTCCATTTCGTCCACTTCCTCCACTCTGTCCACTTCCTCCACTTCCTCCACTTCCTCCACTTCCTCCACTTCCTCCACATCCTCCACTTTCTCCACTTCCTCCACTTCGTCAACTTCGTCCACTTCTTCCACTTCGTCGACTTCGTCGACTTTGTGCACTTCGCCCTCTTCGTCAACTTTCTCCACTTTTTCCACTTCTTCCACTTCATCAACTTCCTCCACTTCATCCACTTCCTCCATTTCCTCCACTTCCTCCACTTTGTCCACTTCCTCAACTTCCTCCACTTCCTCCACTTCTTCAAGTTCGTCCACTTCGACCACTTCCTCCACTTCTTCAACTTTCTCCACTTCGTCAATTTAGCCACTTCATCCATTTCCCCCTCTTCGTCCACTTCCTCCCCTTCCTCTACTTCCTCCACTTCCTCCGCTTCCTTTACTTGCTCCACTTCCTCCACTTCCTCCACTTTGTCAACTTCGTCCACTTCCTCCACTTCGTCAACTTCGTCCAATTCCTCCGCTTCGTCAACTTCCTCCATTTCGTTCACTTTGTCCACTTCCTCCATTTCCTCCACTTCGTCCAACTACTCCACTTCGGCCACTTCGTCAACTTCGTCCACTTCGTCAACTTCCTCCACTTCCTCCACTTCTTCCACTTCGTCCACTTAGTCCTCTTCCTCAACTAACTCCACTTCGTCCACTTCGTCAACTTCCTCCACTTCCTCCACTTCGTCCGCTTCTTCCACTTCGTCTACTTCTTCAATTTCCTCCACTTCCTCCACTTCTTCCACTTCGTCGTCTTCCTCAACTTCCTCCATTTCTTCAATCTCCTCTAGTTCCTCAACTTTGTCCCTATCGTCCACTTCCTCCACTTCGTCAACTTCCTCCACTTCGTGCACTTCGTCAATTTCCTCCACTTCGTCCACTTCCTCCACTTCCTGCACTTCGTCAACTTCGTCGACTTCCTCCACTTCGCCCACTTCCTCCACTTCGTCAACTTCGTCCACTTCTTCCTCTCCGTCCACTTCGTCCGCTTCGTCCGCTTCGTCCGATTCGTCCGCTTCGTCCGCTTCGTCCGCTTCGTCCACTTCCTCCACTTCCTCCACTTACTCCACTTCCTCCACTTCCTCCACTTGCTCCACTTCTTCCACTTCGTCCACTTCCTCCAGTTCCTGCACTTCCACAACCTCCTCCACTCCGTCCCCTACGTCAACTTCCTCCACTTCCTCCACTTCGTGCACTTCGTCGACTTCGTCCTCTTCGACCACTTCCTCCACTTCGTCCACTTCCTCCACTTCCTCGACTTCCTCCACTTCCTACACGTCCTGCACTTCGTCAACTTCGTCCACTTCCTCCACTTCGTCGAATTCCTCCACTTCGTCCAGTTCGCCTAGTTCGTCAACATCGTCAACTTCGTCCACTTCGACCTCTACGTCCACTTCGTAAACTTCCTCCACTTCGTCGACTTCCTCCACTTCCTCCACTTCCTCCACGTCGTCAACTACCTCCGCTTCCTCCACTTCGTCAATTTCGTAAAATTCGTCCACTTCCTCCACTTCGTCCCATTCGTCCCCATCGTTCACTTCGTGCACATCGTCAACTTCCTCCGCTTCCTCAACTTCCTCCACTTCCTCCACATCCTCCATTTCGTCAACTTCCTCCACTTCCTCCACTTCGTCAACTTCCTCCACATCCTCCACTTCCTCAACATCCTCACTTCGTCCACTTCCTCCAATTTGTCCACTTCCTCAACTTCTTCCAGATCGTCCACTTCGACCACTTCTTCCACTTCCTCCACTTCCTCCACTTCGCCCACTTCGTCAACATCATCGACTTCGTCCACTTCGACATTTACGTCCACTTCGTCCACTTCGTAAACTTCCTCCATTTCGTCGACTTCCTCCACTTCCTCCACGTCGTCCACTTCCTCCACTTCGTCCACTTCGCCCACTTCGTCAACTTCGTCCACTTCCTCCACTTCCTCCACTTCGTCAACTTCGTCTACTTCGTCCACTTGCCAACTCCACTTCCTCCACTACGTCCACTTCGTCATCTTTGTCCACTTCTTCAACTTCCTCCAGTTCCTCCACTCCTTCCACTCCGTCCACTTCGTCCACTTGGTCTACTTCGTCCACTTCGTCCCCCTCCTCCACTTCGTCCACTTCCTACACTTGCTCCACTTGCTCCACTTCCTCCACTTCGTCTACTTCCTCCACTTCGGTAACTTCGTCCACTTCCTCCACTTCGTCAACTTCGTCCAATTCCTCCACTTCGCCAATGTCATCCATTTCGTTCACTTTGTCCACTTCCGCCAAGTCCTCCACTTCGTCCACCTCCTCCACTTCGTCCACTTCGTCAACTTCGTCAACTTCGTCCACTTCCTCTACTTGTTCCACTTCTCCACGTCGTCCTCTTCCTAAACTTCGTCCACTTCGTCACCTTCCTCCACTTACAGCACTTCATCCACTTCTTCCGCTTCGTCCTCTTCCTCCTCTTCCTCCTCTCCCTCCACTTCGTCTTCTTCGTCCGCTTCATCCTCTTCCTAAACTTCCTCCACTTCCTCTGCTTCATCCAGTTCGTCCACTTCCTCCACTTCCTCCATTTCCATCATTTCCTCCACTTCGTCCACTTCGTTCTCTTCCTCCACTTGCTCCACTTCCTTTACTTTGTCCCCTTCGTCCACTTCATCCACTTCGCCCACTTCGTCCACTTCGTCAACTTCCTCCACTTCCTCTACTTCCTCCACTCCGTCCACTTCGTCAACTTCCTCAACTTTCTCCACTTCCTTCACTTCTTCCAGTTCGTCCACTTCGACCACTTCCTCCACTTCCTCCACTTTTCCACTTCCTCCACATCCTCCACTTCGCCAACTTACTTCACTTGCTCCACTTCGTCCACTTCCTCCACTTCCTCAACTTCCTCCACTTCCTCTACTTCCTCCACTTCGTCCACTTCGTCACCTTCCTCCACTTCTTCTACTTCCTTCACTATGTGCTCTTCCTCAACTTCCTCAACTTTCTCTACTTCCTTCACTTCTTCCAGTTCGTCCACTTCCTCCACTTCCTCCACTTCTTCCACTTCCTCCACATCTTCCACTTCCTCCACTTCGTCAACTTCCTTCACTTCTCCACTTCGTCCACTTCTCCACTTCATCCACTTCCTCCACTTCCTTCACTTCTTCCACTTCCTCCATTTCGTCAACTTCGTCCGCTTCGTCCACTTCGTCAACTTCGCCCACTTCTTCCATTTAGTCCGCTTCGTCCACTTCGCCCACTTCGTCCATTTCAACCACTTCATCCACTTCGTCCTCTTCTTCCAGTTCCTCGACTTCCTCCACTTCGTTCCCATCGTGCACTTCCTCCACTTCCTCAACTTCGTCCACTTCGTCAATTTCCTCCACTTCATCCACTTTCTCCACTTTGTCTTCTTCGTCCAATTCGTCCAATTCGTCCACTTCCTCCACTTCCTCCACTTCGTCAATTTCGTCAACTTCGTCCACTTCCTCCACTTCCTCCACTTCGTCCCCTTTGTCCCTATCGTCCACTTCGTCCACTTCGTCAACTTCCTCCGCTTCCTCAACTTCCTCCACTTCCTCCACTTCCTCCACATCCTCCACTTCGTCAACTTCCTCTACTTCCTCCACTTCGTCAACTTCCTCCACATCCTCCACATCCTCCACTTCCTCAACTTCCTCACTCCCTCCACTTCCTCCACTTTGTCCACTTCCTCAACTTCGTGCACTTCCTCCACTTCTTCACGTTCGTCCACTTCGACCACTTCCTCCACTTCCTCCACCTCCTCCACTTCCTCCACTTCCTCCACTTCCTCCACTTCGTCCACTTCCCCACTTCGTCAACATCGTCAACTTCGTCCACTTCGACCTCTACGTCCACTTCGTCCACTTCGTAAACTTCCTCCACTTCGTCGACTTCCTTCACTTCCTCCACTTTGTCCACGTCGTCCACTTCCTCCATTTCTTCCACTTCGTACACTTCTACCACTTCCTCCACTTCGTTAACTTTGTCCGCTTCCTTCACTTCCTCCACTTCTTCCACCTCGTCAACTTCGTCCACTTCTTCAACTTTCTTCACTTCTTCCAGTTCTACCACTTCGTCAACTTCGTCCACTTCGTCCACGTCCTCTACTTTCTCCATTTCCTACACTTCGTCCACTTCTTCCACTTCTTCAACTTCGTCATCTTCCTCCACTTCCTCTATTTCCTCCACTTCCTCCACTTCGTCCACTTCGTCCACTTCGTCCACTTCGTCCACTTCGTTAACTTCGTCCACTTCCTCTACTTCGTCAACTTCGTCCACTTCGTCCACTTCCTCCACTTCGTCAACTTCGTCCACTTTGTCCACTTCGTTCACTTCCTACACTTCCTCCACTTAGTCCACTTCTTCCACTACGTCCACTTCGTCATCTTTGTCCACTTCTTCAACTTCCTCCACTTCCTCCACCCCTTCCGCTCCGTCGACTTCGTCCACTTCGTCCACTTCGTCTACTTGGTCTACTTCGTCCCCTTCCTCCACTTCCTCCACTTCCTCCACTTCCTCCACTTCCTCCACTTCCTCCAATTCCTCCAATTCCTCCACTTCCTCTACTTCCTCCACTTCCTCCACTTCCTCCACTTCGTCCACTTCGTTAACTTCCTCCACTTCCTCCACTTCGTCAACTTCGTCCAATTCCTCCACTTCGTCAACGTCCTACATTTCGTTCACTTTGTCCACTTTCTCCATTTCCTCCACTTTGTCCACATCCTCCACTTCGACCACTTCGTTCACTTCCTACAGTTCGTCCACTTCGTCCACTTCCTCCACTACGTCCACTTCGTCATCTTTTTCCACTTCTTCAACTTCCTCCACTTCCTCCACTTCCTCCACTCCTTCCACTCCGTTCACTTCGTCAACTTCGTCAACTTCCTACACTTCCTCCACTTCCTCCACTTCCTTCACTACGTCCACTTCAACATCTTCGTCCAGTTCTTCAACTTCCCCCACTTCCTCCACTACTTCCACTTCGTCCACTTCGTCCATTTCCTCCACTTCCTCCACTTCCTCCACTCCTTCCAGTCCGTTCACTTCGTGCACTTCGTCAACTTCCTCCACTTCCTCCACTCCTTCCACTCCATTCACTTCGTCAACTTCCTCCACTTCCTCCACTTCCTCCACTTCCTACACATCCTCCACTTCCTCCACTTCCTTCATTACGTCCACTTCAACATCTTCGTCCACTTCTTCAACTTCCCCCACTTCCTCCACTACTTCCACTTCGTCCATTTCGTCCACTTCCTCTACTTCCTCCACTCCTTCCACTCCGTTCACTTTGTCCACTTCGTCAACTTCCTGCACTTCCTCGACTTCCTACACTTCCTCCTCTTCCTCCACTTCCTTCACTATGTCCACTTCAACATCTTCGTCCACTTCTTCAACTTCCCCCACTTCCTCCACTAATTCCACTTCGTCCATTTCCTCCACTTTCTCAACTTCTTCCACCTCGTCAACTTCGTTCACTTCTTCAACTTCCTCCACTGACTCAACTTCTACCACTATGTCCACTTCGTTAACTTTGTCCACTTCGTCGACTTCGTCCACTTCGTCCACTTCGCCCACTTCGTCCACTTCCTCCACTTCGTCCACTTCGTCAACTTCGTACAATTCGTCCACTTCGTCCACTTTGACCTCTTCGTCCACTTCAACCAGTTCGTCCACTTCATCCACTTGTGCAACTTCCTCCATTTCCTCCACTTCCTCCACTTGGCCCACTTCGTCCACGTTGTCAACTTCGTCCACTTCGTCCACTTCCTCCACTTCCTCCACTTCGTCCCCTTCATCCCCATCGTCCACTTCGTCCACTTCCTCCGCTTCCTCAACTTCCTCCACCTCCTCCACTTCCTCCACATCCTCCACTTCGTCAACTTCCTCCACTTCGTCAACTTCCTCCACTTCGTCAACTTCCTCCACTTCGTCCACTTCCTCGAGTTCCTCCACTTCTACCACTTCCTCCACTTTGTTAATTCCGTCCGCTTCCTTCACTTCTTCCACTACTTCCACCTCGTCAACTTCGTCCAATTCGTCCACTTCGACCTCTTCGTCCACTTCAACCACTTCGTCCACTTCATCCAGTTGTTCAACTTCCTCCATTTCCTCCACTTCCTCCACTAGGCCCACTTCGTCCACGTCGTCAACTTCGTCCACTTCGTCCACTTCCTCCACTTCCTCCACTTCCTCCACTTCGTCCCCTTCGTCCCCATCGTCCACTTCCTTCGCTTCCTCAACCTCCTCCACCTCCTCCACTTCCTCCACATCCTCCACTTCCTCCACATCCTCCACTTCGTCAACTTCCTCGACTTTGTCAACTTCCTCCACTTCGTCCACTTCGTCAACTTCCTCCACTTCCTCCACTTTGTCCACTTCGTCCACTTCCTCGAGTTCCTCCACTTCGTCCACTTCTACCACTTCCTCCACTTCGTCAATTCCGTCCGCTTCCTTCACTTCCTCCACTTCTTCCACCTCGTCCACTTCGTCCAGTTCTTCAACTTCCTCCACTTCTTCCACTACTACCACTTCGGTAACTTCATCCACTTCGTCCATGTCCTCTACTTTGTCCACTTCCTACACTTCCTTCACTTCCTCCACTTCGTCCACTTCTTCCACTTCTTTAACTTCGTCATCGTCCTCCACTTCCTCCATTTCTTCCACTTCCTCCACTTCCTCCACTTCGTCCACTTCCTCCACTTCCTCCACTTCCTCCACTTCTTCAACTTCGTCCACTTCGTCAACTTCGTCCACTTCCTCTACGTCGTCAACTTCGTCTACTTCGTCCACTTCCTCCACTTCCTCCACTTCGTCAACTTCGTCCACTTCGTCGACTCCGCTCACTTCCTACACTTCCTCCACTTCGCCCACTTCCTCCACTACGTCCACTTCCTCATCTTTATCCACTTCTTCAACTTCCTCCACTTCCTCCACTCCTTCCACTCTGTCCACTTCGTCCACTTGGTCTACTTCGTCCACTTCGTCCCCTTCCTCCACTTCCTCCACTTCCTCCACTTCCTCCACTTCCTCCACTTCCTCCACTTCGTCCAATTCGTCCACTTCGTCCACTTCCTCCACTTCGTCAACTTCGTCCAATTCGTCAACTTCGTCCAATTCCTCCACTTCGTCAACATCCTCCATTTCGTTCACTTTGTCCACGTCCTCCACTTCGTCCACCTCCTCCACTTCGTCCACTTCGTCAACTTCGTCCACTTCGTCAACTTCCTCCACTTCCTCCACTTCCTCCACTTCGTCAACTTCCTCCACATCCTCCACATCCTCCACTTCCTCCACTTCCTCCATTTCCACCACTTCCTCCTCGTCCTCCACTTCGTCCACTTGGCCCACTTCGTCAACTTCGTCCACTTCGACCTCTACGTCCACTTCGTCCACTTCGTAAACTTCCTCCACTTCGTCGACTTCCTCCACTTCCTCCACGTCGTCAAATTCCTCCATTTCCTCCACTTCGTCCACTTCGGCCTCTTCATCCACTTCGTCCACTTCGTCAACTTCGTCCACTTCCCCCACTTCGTCCACTTACTCCACTTCCTCCACTTCCTCCACTTTCCACCTCTTCCACTTCGTCCACTTCGACCTCTTCGTCCACTTCGTAAACTTCCTCCACTTCCTCCACTTCTTCCACTTCGTCCGCTTCGTCCACTTCGCCCACTTCGTCAACTTCGTCAAGTTCGTCAACTTCGTCAACTTCGTCCACTTCGTCCACTTCCTCAACTTCCTCCACTTCTTCCACTTCGTCCACTTTGACCCCATCGTCCACTTCGTCCACGTCGTCCCCATCGTCCACCTCGTTAACTTCCTCCACTTCGTACATTTCGTCAACTTCCTCCACTTCTTCCACTACCTCCACTTCGTCCACTTCTTCAACTTCTTCCACTTCCTCCACTTCATCCACTTCTTCCACCTCGTTCACTTTGTCCTCTTCCTCAACTTCCTCCACTTCTTCCACGTCGTCAATTTCCTCCATTTCGTCCACTTCGTCAACTTTGTCCACTTCTTCCACTTCGTACGCTTCGTCCTCTTTGCCCACTTCGTCAACTTCGTCCACTTCGACCTCTTCGTCCACTTCGTCCTCTTCGTCCACTTGGTCCACTTGGTCCACTTCCTCCGCTTCCTCCACTTCCTCCACTTCCTCCACTTCTTCCACTTCCTCCACTTCCTCCACTTCCTCTACCTCCACTTCCTCTACTTCCTCTACTTCCTCCACTTCGTCCACTTCCTCCACTTCCTCCACTTCGTCAACTTCCTCCACAACCTCCACTTCCACCACTTCCTCCACTTATTCCACTTCGCCCACTTCGTCCTATTCCTCAACTTCATCCATTTCCTCGACTTCGTCCACTTCATAAATTTCCTCCACTTCATCCACTTCCTCCACTTCCTCCACTTCCTTCACTTCGTCCACTTCGTCCACTTCCTCGACATCCTCCACTTCGTGCACTTCTACGACTTCCTTTATTTTGTCAACTTTGTCAGCTTCCTTCATTTCCTCCACTTCTTCCACCTCGTCAACTTCGTCCACTTCTTCAACCTCCTCCACTTCCTCCACTTCGTCCCCTTCCTCCACTTCGTCCACTATGTCAACTTCGTCCACTTCGACAACTTCATCCACTTCCTCCACTTCCTTCACTTCGTCAACTTCGTCGACTTCCTCCACTTCGTCCACTTCGTTCACTTTCTACACTTCCTCCACTTCATGCACTTCCTCCACTACGTCCACTTCGTCATCTTTTTCCACTTCTTCAACTTCCTCCACTTCCTCCACTTCCTCCACTCCTTCCACTCCGTTCACTTCGTCAACTTCGTGAACTTCCTCCACTTCCTCCACTTCCTACACTTCCTCCACTTCCTCCAATTCCTTCACTGCGTCCACTTCAACATCTTCGTACACTTCTTCAACTTCCTCCACTTCCTCCACAACTTCCACTTCGTCCATTTCCTCCACTTCCTCAACATCTTCCACCTCGTTAACTTCATTCACTTCTTCAACTTCCTCCACTTCCTCAACTTCTACCACTTTGTCCACTTCGTCCACTTCGTTCACTTCCTCCACTTCGTCCACTTCTTCCACCCCTTCCACTCCGCCCACTTCGTCCACTTCGTCCACTTGGTCTACTTCGTCCACTTCGTCCCCTTCCTCCACTTCGTCCCCTTCCTCCACGTCGTCCACTTCGTCCACTTCCTCCACTTCCTCCACTTCGTCCACTTCCTCTACTTCGTCCACTTCCTCCACTTCGTCAACTTCGTCCACTTCCTCCACTTCGTCAACCTTGTCCAATTCCCCCACTTCGTCAACGTCCTCTATTTCGTTCACTTTGTCCACTTCCTGCATTTCGTCCACTTCGTCCACCTTCTCCACTTCGTCCACTTCGTCAACTTCCTCCACTTCGTCCTCTTCCTCAACTTTTTCCACTTCCTCCACTTCGTCCTGTTCCTCAACTTTGTCCACTTCGTCACCTTGCTCCACTTCCACCACTTCCTCCACTTCTTCCGCTTTGTCCACTTCGTCCTCTTCCTCCCCTTTCTCCACTTTGTCTTCTTCGTCCGCTTCGTCCTCTTCCTCAACTTCCTCCACTTCCTCTGCTTCATCCACTTCGTCCACTTCCTCCACTTCCTCCATTTCCTCCACTTCGTCCACTTTATTCTCTTCCTCCACTTGGTCCACTTCCTCCACTTTGTCCCCTTCGTCCACTTCGTCAACTTCCCCCACTTCCTCTACTTCCTCCACTTCGTCCACTTCGTCAACTTCCTCCACTTCTTCTACTTCCTCCACTCTGTCCACTTCCTCAACTTCCTCAACTTTCTACACTTCCTTCACTTCTTCCAGTTCGTCCACTTCGACCGTTTCCTCCACTTCTTCCCCTTCCTCCACATCCTCCACTTCCTCCACTTCGTCAACTTCCTTCACTTGCCCCACTTCCTCCACTTCCTCCACTTCGTCCATTTCCTCCACTTCCTTCATTTCCTCCACCTCATCCACTTCCTCCACTTCCTCCACTTCCACAACTTCGTCTGCTTCGTCCACTTCTTCCATTTCGTCCATATCGTCCACTTCGCCCACTTCGTCCATTTCGACCACTTCATCCACTTCGTCCTCTTCCTCCAGTTCCTCGACTTGCTCCACCTAGCCCCCATCGTGCACTTCCTCGGCTTCCTCAACTTCGTCCACTTCATCCACTTTCTCCACTTTGTCCAGTTGGTCCACTTCGTCCACTTCCTCCACTTCGTCAATTTCGTCAACTTCGTCCACTTCGTCCACTTTCTCCACTTCGTCCCCTTCGTCCCCATCGTCCACTTCGTCCACTTCGTCAACTTCCTCCGCTTCCTCAATTTCCTACACTTCCTTCACTTCCTCCACTTACTCCACATCCTCCACTTCGTCAACTTCCTCCACTTCCTCCAAATCCTCAACTTCCTCCACATCCTCCACTTCCTCAACTTCCTCACTTACTCCACTACCTCCACTTTGTCCACTTCCTCAACTTCGTCCACTTCCTCCACTTCTTCCAGTTCGTCCACTTCGACCACTTCCTCCACGTCCTCCACTTCCTCCATTTCCTCCACTTCCTCCACTTCCTCCACTTCCTCCACTTCGCCCACTTCGTCAACATCGTCAACTTCGTCCACTTCGACCTCTACATCCACTTTGTCCACTTCGTAAACTTCCTCCACTTCGTCCACGTCGTCAACTTCCTCTACTTCCTCCACTTCGGCCTCTTCGTCCACTTCGTCAACTTCGTCCACTTCCCCCACTTCGTCCTCTTCATCCACTTACTCCACTTCCTCCACTTTCTCCACCTCTTCCACTTCGACCAATTCGACCTCTTCGTCCAACTCGTAAACATCCTCCACTTCCTCCACTTCCTCCAATTCCTCCACTTCTTCCACTTCGTCCGCTTCGTCCACTTCGCCCACTTCGTCAACTTCGTCCACTTCCTCCACTTCCTCCACTTCTTCCACTTCCTCCACTTCGTCAACTTCGTTCACTTCGTCCACTTCGTTCACTTCCTACACTTCCTCCACTTCCTCCACTTCCTCCACTACGTCCACTTCGCCATCTTTGTCCACTTCTTCAACTGCCTCCACTTCCTCCACTTCCTCCACTCCTTCCACTCCGTCCACTTCGTCCACTTCGTCCACTTCGTCCACTTGGTCTACTTCATCCACTTCGTCCACTTCGTCCCCTTCCTCCACTTCGTCCACTTCGTCCACTTCCTCCACTTCCTCCACTTCCTTCACTTCCTCCACTTCCTCCACTTCCTCTACTTGCTCTACTTCTTCCGCTTCGTCTACTTCGTCCACTTCCTCCACTTCCTCAACTTCGTCCACTTCCTGCACTTCGTCAACTTCGTCCAATTCCTCCACTTCGTCAACGTCCTTCGTTCACTTTGTCCACTTCCTCTATTTCCTCCACTTCGTCCACCTCCTCCACTTTGTCCACTTCGTCAACTTCCTCCACTTCGTCAACTTCCTCCACTTCCTCCACTTTTTCCACTTCGTCCACTTCGTTCTCTTCCTCAACTTCGTCCACTTCGTAAACTTCCTCCACATCCTCCACTTCCTCCACTTCCTCCACTTTCTCTACTTCTTCCACTTCGCCCACTTCGTCCTATTCCTCAACTTCATCCATTTCCTCCACTTGGTCCACTTCATCAATTTCCTCAACTTCCTCCACTTCCTCCATTTCCTCCACTTCCTCCACTTCCTCCACTTCCTCCACTTGCTCCACTTCGTCAAGTTCCTCCACTTCGTCAACTTCCTCCACTTGCTCCACTTCCTCCACTTACTCCACTTCCTCCACTTCGTCCACTTCCTCCACTTCGTCAACTTCGTCCACTTCATCCACTTCCTCGACTTCCTCCACTTCGTCCACTTCTACCACTTCCTCCATTTCGTCAACTCTGTCAGCTTCCTTCACTTCCTCCACTTCTTCCACCTCGTCAACTTCGTCCACTTCTTCAACTTCCTCCACTTCCTCCACTTCGTCCACTTCGTCAACTTCATCCACTTCCTCCACTTCCAACCCTTCCTCCACTTCCTCCATTTCTTCCACTTCTTCAACTTCGTCATCTTACTCCACTTTCTCCACTTCCTCCACTTCCTCCACTTCCTCCATTTCCTCCACTTCCTCAACTTCCTCCACTTCGTCCACTTCTTCAACATCGTCCACTTCCTCCACTTCCTCGACTTCCTCAACTTCTTCCACTTCGTCTACTTCGTTCACTATGTCCACTTCGTCGACTTCGTCCACTTCGTCAACTTCGTCCACTTCGTCGACTTCCTCCACTTCGTCAACTCCGTCGACTTCCTCCGCTTCGTCCACTTCGTTCACTTCCTACACTTCCTCCACTTCATCCACTTCCTCCACTACGTCCACTTCGTCATCTTTTTCCACTTCTTCAACTTCCTCCACTTCCTCCACTTCCTCCACTTCCTCAACTCCTTCCACTCCGTTCACTTCGTACACTTCGTCAACTTCCTCCACTTCCTACACTTCCTCCACTTCCTTCACTACGTCTACTTCGACAGCTTCGTCCACTTGTTCAACTTCCTCCACTTCCTCCACAACTTCCACTTCGTCCACTTCGTCCATTTCCTCCACGTCCTCAACTTCTTCCACCTCGTCAACTTCATTCACTTCTTCAACTTCCTCCACTTCCTCAACTTCTACCACTTTGTCCACTTCCTCCACTTCGTCCACTTCCTCCACTTCTACCACTTTGTCCACTTCCTTCACTTCGTGAATTTCGTCCGCTTCCTTCATTTCTTCAACTTCTTCCACCTCGTCAACATCGTCCACTTCTTCAACTTCCTCCACTTCTTCCACTTCTACCACTTCGTCAACTTCATCCACTTCGTCCACGTCCTCTACTTTGTCCACTTCCTACACTTCCTCCACTTCCTCCACTTCTTCCACTTCTTTAACTACGTCATCTTCCTCCGCTTCCTCCACTTTCTCTATTTCCTCCACTTCCTCCACTTCCTCCACTTCTTCAACTTCGTCCACTTCCTCCACTTCGTCCACTTCGTCAACTTCGTCCACTTCGTCCACTTCGTCCACTTCCTCCACTTCGTCCACTTCGTCAACATCATCCACTTCGTCCACTTCGTCCACTTCGTTCACTTGCTACACTTCCTCCACTTCCTCCACTTCCTCCACTACGTCCACTTCGTCATCTTTGTCCACTTCTTCAACGTCCTCCACTTCCTCCACTTCCTCCACTCCTTCCACTCCGTCCACTTGGTCCACTTCGTCCACTTCCTCCGCTTCCTCCACTTCGTCCACTTCTTCCACTTCCTCCACTTCCTCCACTTCCTCTAGTTCCTCCACTTCCTCCACTTCCTCTAGTTCCTCCACTTCCTCCACTTTGTCAACTTCCTCCACTTCCTCCACTTCGTCAACTTCGTCCAATTCCTCCACTTCGTCAACGTCTTCCATTTCGTTCACTTTGTCCACTCCCTCCATTTCCTCCACTTCGTCCACCTCCTACACTTCGTCCACTTTGTCAAATTCGTCCACTTCGTCAACTTCCTCCACTTTTTCCACTTCGTCCACTTTGTCCTCTCGTCAACTTCCTCCACTTCCTCCATTTCGTCAACTTCCTCCAGTTCTTCCACTCCACTTCCTTGACTTCCTCAACTTCCTCCACCCTATCCACCTCCTCCACTTCCTCCACTTCGTCCCCACCGTCCACTTCGTCAACTTCCTGCACTTCCTTCACTTCGTCCACTTCGTCCACATCGTCAACTTCATCCACTTCGTCCACTTCATCCACTTCGTCCACTTCCCCCACTTCGTCCACTTCATCCTCTTCCTCCACATCCTCCACTTTCTCCACTTCTTCATCTTCGTCCACTTCGTCCACTTCCTTCACTTTCTCCACTTCGTCCACTTCGTCCACTTCCTTCACTTCCCCGACTTCCTCCATGCACTTCGTCAACTTCCTCCACTTCCTCCACTTCGTCGACTTCGACCACTTCTTCCACTTCGTCAACTTCGTCCACTTCGTCCGCTTGGTCCACTTCGTCTACTTCGTCCACTTCCCCCACTTCGTCCACTTCGTCCACTTCATTCACTTCCTCCACTTCCTGCACTTCCTCCACTTTCTCCACTTCTTCCACTTCGTTCACTTCGTTTACTTTCTGCACTACGTCAACTTTGTCCACTTCCTCCACCTCCTTCACTTTGTCCACTTCGTCCCCTTCGTCCATTTCCTCCACTTCCTACAGTTCCTCCACTTCCTCAACTTCTTCCACTTCTTCCACTTCGACCACTTCGTCCACTTCCAGCATTTCCTCCACTTCCTCCACTTCGTCCACTTCTTCAACTTCCTCCAATTCCTCCACTTGCTCCCCCTCCTCTACTTTCTTCAATTGCTCCACTTCGCGCCCTTCGTCCACATCGTCCACTTCGTCAACTTCCTCCACTTCCTCCACCTCCTCCAGTTCCTCCACTTCGTCCACTTCCTCTACTTCGTCATCTTCCTGCACTTCGTCCACTTCTTCAACTTCGTCCGCTTCCTCCACTTCGTCAACTTCGTCCACTTCGACCACTTCGTGCACTTCCTCCATTTCCTCCACTTCGTCCACTTCCTCCACATCGTCCCCTTCTTCCACTTCCTCCACTTCCTCCACTTCATTCACTTCGACCACTTCGTGCACTTCGTCCACTTCCGCCACTTCCTCCACTTCCTCCACTTCGTCCTCTTCTTCCCCTTCGTCAACTTCCTACACTTCATCCACTTCCTCCACTTCTTCCAATTCGTCCACTTCGTCCACTTCGTCCACTTCGTACACTTCTTCCACTTTGTCCACTTCATCAACTTCCACCATTTCCTCTACTTCCCACACTTCATCCACTTCTTCCCCTTCGTCAACTTCCTCCACTTCCTCCACTTCCTCCACTTCATCCACTTCGTCCACTTCCTTCATTTCCTCTATTTCCTCCACTTCGTCCACTTCTTCAACTTCCTGCACTTCCTGCACTTCCTGCACTTCCTTCACTTCGTCCCCTTCGTCCACTTCCTCCACTTCGTCAACTTCGTCCACATCCTCCACTAAGTCCACTTCTTCCACTTCGTCAATTTCTTCCACTTCGTCGACCTCGTGGTCCACTTCGTCCAATTTGTCCACGTCGTCCAGCTCGACCACTTCGTCCACTTCCTCCATTCCGTCCACTTCGTCCACTATGTCCACTTTGTTAGCAAAATGATGAAGATGAAGTTTTGATGATGTCCAAATCAAGTCAAGAGAAATCAAGATTCAAGATGTTATGAAGACTTGTATTGCTATGGAAAGCTTTTGTAATAATTGTAGTTTAGTGTCTAGGACTTAGATTTTTAGTGGTTTTGATTCCATGTAATTTTATATTATATAATTTATGTCCAGAGTCAAAATCACACTGTTTTAATCGATTAAAACAAGTATTAATCGATTAAAACGAGTAAAAGCTGAAAACTCAACTTTTTCCGATTTAATAGATTAAAATGTATTTTAATCTATTAGCTAATCGATTAAAATACATTTTAATCGATTAAAGCTGACCGTTGGAGTTTTCAAGCTTTTGAAAACTAGTCGTTGCTCTGTAATAATCGATTAAGGCTTATAATAATCGATTAGTTAATCGATTATGCTTGAGAATAATCGATTAACACTAGCCGTTGGGGGTTTCAGATTTGAAAAACTAGCCGTTGTACTCATTATTAATCGATTAATATTTATGTTAATCGATTAAATGCGTTAGATGGCCCGTTTTCAAAGAATGGAAGAGTATTTGGCTGAGCCTATAAAATAGCTCACTCTTGATCTCAAAAACAACTCTTCCCTTGTGTTCTAGTACTCATAAATCATTGAGACTTGTGTGCTCTTATTCGGCTTGTGAAACTCTTGTCTGTGGAGCTGGTGAAGTGCTGCTATGGTGACAAAGGAAATAGCCGGTTCATCCTTGGTGTGTCTAAGGAGGTGTTCGGAAGAGAATCATCCTTCGTGAAGTATTCGGAGGAGGTGTTCATCCTTTGTGAAGACTCAAAGGAGGTGTAGGTTCATCTCTTGTGGTATCAAGAGAGGTGGTTTCTAAACTTTTACAAATTGTGTTTCTTTGTGATTGTAATTTGTAATTGTTTTGTGTTAGTGAAAAAGGTTTATCTTGTTTGAGATAAGCGACTGGACGTAGGATTGGTAAGATCCGAACCAGGATAAAATCATCTGTGCAAATTTCTCTCAACCTTACTCTCTTTATTTGTCTTTATTATTTGCTTGGTAAGTTTAATTGAGTAGAAATTAAAAGGCACACGTTCGTATTAAAAACCCTCTTGGTTTGTTATTCCACGCTAACAATTCCGCTGCAGCGATTCTAACACACTTCTTCAGCTTCCTCCACTTCCTCCACTTCGTCCCCTTCGTCCACTTCGTCCACTTCGTCAAATTCCTCCACTTCCTCCACTTCCTCAACTTCGTCAACTTCCTCCACTTCCTCAACTTCGTCCACTTCGTCAACTTCGTCCACTTGTTCCACTTCGTCCGTTTCGTCCACTTCGTCAAGTTCGTCAACTTCGTCCACTTCTTCATCTTCATCCATTTCGTCCACTTCCTCCACTTCGTCAACTTCGTCCACTTCGACCACTTCCTCCACTTCCTCCATTTCCTCCACTTCCTCGACTTCGTCCACTTCGTCCACTTCTTCCACTTCCTCCACTTCCTCCACGTCCTCTACTTCCTCCATTTCCTCCACTTCCTCCATGTCCTCCACTTCGTCCCTTTCGCCCACTTCGTCCACTTCGTCAACTTGCACCACTTCCTCCACTTCCTCCACTTCGTCAACTTCCTCCACTTCCTCCACTTCCTCCACTTCCGCCCCTTCGTCCACTTCCTCCACTTAGTCCACTTCCTCCACTTCCTCCACTTCCGCCACTTCGTCCACATCGTCTACATCCTTCACTTCCTCCACTTCCTCCACTTCCACCACTTCGTCAACTTCGTCCACTTCGTCCACCTCCTCCACTAAGTCCACTTCGTCCTCTTCATCCACTTCATCCACTTCTTCCACTTCGTCCACTACGTCCACTTCGTCAATTTCTTCAACTTCATCGTCTTCGACCACTTCGTCCACTTCGCCACTTCGTCCACTTCTTCCACTTCATCCAAATTGACCACATCGTCCAATACGACCACTTCCTCCATTCCCTCCACTTCGTCCACTATGTCCACTTCTTCAGCTTCCTCCACTTTGTCCACTTCGTCCCCTTCGTTCACTTCGTCCACTTCGTCAACTTCCTCCACTTCCTCCACTTCCTCCACTTCGTCCACTTCGTCCACTTCGTCAACTTCCTCCACTTCCTCCATTTCTTGCACTTCCTCGACTTCGTCCACTTCGTCCACTTCTTCAACTTCCTCCACTTCCTCTACTTCCTCCACTTCCTCCACTTCCTCCACTTCGTCCATGTCCTCCACTTCCTCCACTTCGTCCCCTTCGCCGACTTCGTCCACTTCGTCAACTTCCTCCACTTGCTCCACTTCCTCCACTTCGTCAACTTCCTCCACTTCCTCCACTTCCTCCACTTCGTCCACTTCGTCCACTTCCTCCTCTTCCGCCACTTCGTCCTCTTCCTCCTCTTACGCCACTTCGTCCACTTCCTCCACTTCCTCCACTTGCTCCACTTCCTCCACTTGCTCCACTTCCTCCACTTCCTCCACTTCGTCAACTTCCTCCACTTCCTCCACTTCCTCAAGTTCGTCCACTTCGTCCACTTCCTCCTCTTCCGCCACTTCGTCCACTTCCTCCACTTAGTCCACTTCCTCCACCTCCTTCACTTCGTCCACATCGCCTACTTCCTCCACTTCCTCGACTTCTTCCACTTCTTCAACTTCCTCCACTTCCTCGACTTCCTCCACGTCGTCCAATTCCGCCACTTCCACCACTTCCTCCCCTTCCTCCCCTTCCTCCACTTCGTCCACTTCCTCCACTTCGTCCCCTTCTTCAACTTCCTCCCCTTCCTCCAATTCCTCCACTTCGCCCTCTTAATCCACTTCGTCGACTTCGAACACTTCGTCCACTTCGACCACTTCGTCCACTTCCTCCATTTCCTCCACTTCTTCCACTTCCTCCACTTCCCCCACTTCCTCCATATTCTCCACTTCTCCCACTTCGTCCACTTCGTTTACTTTCTGCACTACGTCAACTTTGTCCACTTCCTCCACCTCCTTCACTTTGTCCACTTCGTCCCCTTCGTCCATTTCCTCCACTTCCTACAGTTCCTCCACTTCCTCCACTTCTTCCACTTTGTCCACTTCGACCACTTCGTCCACTTCCACCATTTCCTCCAATTCCTCCACTTCCTCCCCCTCCTCTACTTTCTTCAATTGCTCCACTTCGCCCCCTTCGTCCACATCGTCCACTTCGTCAACTTCCTCCACTTCCTCCACTTCCTCCACTTCCTCCAGTTCCTCCACTTCGTCCACTTCGTCTACTTCGTCATCTTCCTCCACTTCGTCCATTTCTTCAACTTCGTCCGCTTCCTCCACTTCGTCAACTTCGTCGACTTCGACCACTTCGTGCACTTCCTCCACTTCCTCATTTCCTCCATTTCGTCCACTTCCTCCACTTCCTCCACATCGTCCCCTTCTTCCACTTCCTCCACTTCCTCCACTTCGTTCACTTCAATCACTTCGTGCACTTCGTCCACTTCCGCCACTTCCTCCACTTCGTCCTCTTCTTCCCCTTTGTCAACTTCGTACACTTCATCCACTTCCTCCACTTCATCCAATTCGTCCACTTCGTCAACTTCGTACACTTCTTCCACTTTGTCCACTTCATCAACTTCTGCCATTTCCTCTACTTCCCACACTTCATCCACTTCTTCCCCTCCGTCAACTTCCTCCACTTCCTCCACTTCATCCACTCCGTCCACTTCCTTGATTTCCTCTATTTCCTCCACTTTGTCCACTTCTTCAACTTCCTCCACTTCCTGCACTTCCTTCACTTCGTCCCCTTCGTCCACTTTGTCCACTTCCTCCACTTCGTCAACTTCGTCCACATCCTCCAATAAGTCCACTTCGTCCACTTCTTCCACTTCTTCCACTTCGTCGACCTCTTCGTCCACTTCTTCCACTTCCTCCACTTCGTCAACCTCGTCCAATTCCTCCACTTCGTCAACGTCTTCCATTTCGTTCACTTTGTCCACTCCCTCCATTTCCTCCACTTCGTCCACCTCCTCCACTTTGTCCACTTCGTCAACTTCCTCTACTTTTTCCACTTCGTCCACTTCGTCACCTTCCTCCACTTCCTCCACTTCGTCCACTTCTTCCGCTTCGTCCACTTCGTCGTCTTCCCCATCTTCCTCCACTTGGTCTTCTTCGTCCGCTTCGTCCTCTTCCTCAACTTCCTCCACTTCCTCTACTTAATCCACTTCGACCACTTCCTCCACTTCCTCCATTTCCTCCACTTCGTTCTCTACCTCCACTTGCTTTACTTGCTCCACTTCCTTCACTTCCTTCACTTCCTCCACCTCATCCACCTCCTCCCCTTCGTCCACTTCGTCCATTTCGACCACTTCGTCAACTTCGTCCGCTTCGTCCACTTCGTCAACTTCCTCCACTTCCTCCACTTCCTCCACTTCCTCCACTTCTTCCACTTTATCAACTTCCCCCACTTCCTCCACTTCGTCCATTTCCTCCACTTCCTCCTATTGCTCCACTTTGTCCACTTCCTCAACTTCCTCCACTTCCTCCACTTCTTCCAGTTCGTCCACCTCCTCCACTTCTTCCACATCCTCCACTTCGTCAATTTGCTCCACTTCGTCCACATTGTCAACTTCGTCCACTTCCTCGACTTCGTCCACTTCATTTACTTCGTCCACTTCGTCCACTTCCTCTACTTCCTCCACGTCGTCCACTTCCTCCACTTCGTCTACTTCCTCCCCTTCCTCCACTTCGTCAACTTCGTCCAATTCCTCCACTTCGTCAACTTCCTCCATTTCGTTCACTTTGTCCACTTCCTCTATTTCCTCCACTTCGTCCACCTCCTCCACTTCGTCTACTTCGTCAACTTCGTCCAATTTGTCCACGTCGTCCACTTCCTCCACTTCGTCTACTTCCTCCCCTTCCTCCACTTCGTCCACTTCGTCCACTTCCTCCACTTCGTCAACTTCCTCCACTTCGTCTACTTCGTCCACTTCTTCCATTTCGTCCGCTTCGTCCACTTTTTCCACTTCGCCCACTTCGACCACTTTGCCCACTTCGTCCACTTCGCCCACTTCGCCCACTTCGTCCACTTCCTCCACGTCGTCAAATTCGTCCGCTTCCTCTACTTCGTCAACATCGTCCACTTCTTCCATTTCGTCCGCTTCGCCCACTTCGTCCCCTTCGCCCACTTCGTCCACTTTGTCCACTTCGCCCACTTCATCCTCTTCGCCCAGTTCGCCCACTTTGTCCACTTGGTCCACTTCGTCCAATTCGTCAACTTCCTCCACTTCCTCCACTTCCTCCACTTCTTCCAGTTCGTCCTCTTCTTCATCTTCCTCCTCCTCCTCCACTTCGTCTTCTTCGTCCGCTTCGTCAACTTGCTCCACTTCTTCCACTTCTTCCACTTCGTCCACTTCGTACTGTTCCTCAACTTCCTCCACTTCCTCCTCAACATCCACTTCGTCCATTTCCTCCACTTCCTCCGTTTCCTTCACTTCCTCCACTTCCTCTACTTCGTCCTCTTCCTCCACGTCTTCCACTTTGTCCCCTTCGTCCACTCCGTCCACTTCGTCAACTACCTCCACTTCCTCCACTTCGTAAACTTGGTCCACTCCGTCCACTTCGTCAACTTCCTCCACTTCCTCCACTTCGTAAACTTGGTCCACTTCCTCCACTTCGTCCACTTTGTCCACTTCCTCAACTTCCTCTACTTCCTCCACTTCTTCAAGTTCGGCCACTTCGACCACTTCCTCCACTTCCTCCACTTCTTCCACTTTGTCCCCTTCGTCCACTTCGTCAACTTCCTCCACTTCAACCACTTTGTCCACTTCCACCACTTCGTCCACTTCCTCGACTTTCTCCACTTCGTCCACTTCTACCACTTCCTCCACTTCGTCAACTCCGTCCGCTTCCTTCACTTCCTCCACTTCTTCCACCTTGTCAACTTCATCCACTTTGTCCACGTCCTCTACTTTGTCCACTTCCTACACTTCGTCCACTTCTTCCACTTCTTAAACTTCGTCATCTTCCTCCACTTCCTCCACTTCGTCCACTTCTTCAACTTCGTCCACTTCGTCCACTTCCTCCCTTTCGTCCACTTCGTCCACTCCACTTCGTCAACTTCGTCCACTTCCTCTACTTCGTCAACTTCGTCCACTTCCTCCAGTTCCTCCACTTCGTCCACTTCGTCGACTTCCTCCATTTCGTCCACTTCCTACACTTCCTCCACTTCCTCCACTTCCTCTACTACGTCCACTTCGTCATCTTTTTCCACTTCTTCAACTTCCTCCACTTCCTCCACTTCCTCCACTCCTTCCACTCCGTTCACTTCGTCCACTTCGTCAACTTCCTCCACTTCCTCCATTTCCTACACTTCCTCCACTTCCTCCACTTCCTTCACTACCTCCACTTCAACATCTTCGTCCACTTCTTCAACTTCCTCCACTTCCTCCACAACTTCCACTTCGTCCATTTCCTCCACTTCCTCAACTTCTTCCACCGCATCAACTTCATTCACTTCTTCAACTTCCTCCACTTCCTCAACTTCTACCACTTTGTCCACTTCCTCCACTTCGTCCACTTCTTCCACTTCCTCGACTTCGTCAACTTCGTCCAATTCGTCCACTTCGAGCTCTTCGTCTACTTCATCCACTTCTTCAACTTCCTCCATTTGCTCCACTTCCTCCACTTCGCCCACTTCGTCCACGTCGTCAACTCCGTCCATTTTGACCTCTTCGTCCATTTCCTCCACTTCCTCCACTTCCTCAACTTCCTCCACTTCGTCCCCTTCGTCCCCATCGTCCACTTCGTCAACTTCCTCCGCTTCCTCAACTTCCTGCACTTCCTCCACATCCTCCACTTCGTCAACTTCCTCCACTTCCTCCACATCCTCCACTTCGTCCACTTCGTCCACTTCGTCAACTTCCTTTACTTCCTCCACTTTGTCCACTTCCTCCAGTTCATCCACATCGTCCACTTCCTCGACTTTCTCCACTTCGTCCACTTCTACCACTTCCTCCACATCGTCAACCCCGTCCGCTTCCTTCATTTCCTCCACTTCTTCCACCTCGTCAACTTCGTCCACTTCTTCAACTTCCTCTACTTCTTCCGCTTCTACCACTTCGTCAAGTTCATCCACTTTGTCCACGTCCTCTACTTTGTCCACTTCCTACACTTCTTCCACTTCTTCAACTTCGTCATCTTCCTCCATTTCCTCCACTTCCTCCACTTCCTCCACTTCCTCTACTTCCTCTACTTCCTCCATTTCCTCCACTCCCTCCACTTCCTCCACTTCCTCAACTTCGTCCACCTCGTCAATTTCCTCCACTTCATCCACTTTCTCCACTTTGTCCTCTTCCTCCACTTCGT